>NC_056735.1:328654900-328693218 GCF_019279795.1 Protopterus annectens
AGTCAACAATATGCTGAAAGGTCATGCTGGGCATGCTCACACATGTAAACACATGAAAGCCATGTCTGCAAACACCAGTGGACCAGACATACCTGGCAGTCACAGTTCTTAGTGCAGACACATGTCAGTATGCACCACTCCTGCCTTGCACACACAGTGGATAGGAATACAGACATATATTCAAGGACAACACACTATAATAAGCCAAAGGTAGACGGACATAGATGTGTGGAAGAGGGTGACCATGACAAGGAGCCATCCGGGCCTGTCCCACCCAGCACACAGCCAAAGGGCCCCAAACACATGAGTTGCAGATGTTACTCACTGCAGATACTAGCCACCAGTATCTGTCAGCATGTCTGACTATGTGGTACACGTGCCAGTTGTGCAACATGACTGTATAAGGAAGTAGTCACCTAGTAGCTGTATTACACGTACCTGTGATATATGACCCCATGTGTGCCAGCATATGGCATGTCAACCCCTACATGAATGGATTACGGCCCATGCACACACCGCCATCTCCATAGCAGTATTATGACAAGCCTGCTGAGGTCATCCAATGTGAAAAAACCTTTGGAAGAGCTGTAGCTCAGTAATCCCCATGGTGCGTCCCATAACTGCGTACTGCTATAGTGATAAACTAGTTAGGTAGTAGTTCTAACCCCAGACTTGGTGAGTGTGTGTTTGTGTGAGTATCTCTCTGACTGCTTAGAGAGAAATGCTTTTTAGGCTACTCACACTCCATACAATTCACATACTCAATTTTGGCAAGGCTGCTGATATCACTCATTTACAAATACACCTCTGGAAAAATCATTACCTAGTAATCTCTGTAGTGTTTTGTGTAACTGCATACTACTGTAGTGTGATAAAGTAGTTAGGTCGGTGTTCTAACCCCAGACCTGGCCAGTTTGTGTATGAGTATGTGTGTCTGACTAAGTAGAAAGCTGTGCCTTTTTAGGCTGCTCACACTCTGTACAATTCATATACTCAACTTTGGCAAGGCTGCTGATGTCACTCACCAAGAAATACACCTCTGGGAAAAATGCAGTACAGTAATCTCTGTAGCATGTCCTATAACTGTGTACTGCTGTACTTTGATTAAGTATGTGTTCTAACCCCAGACCTAGCAACTGTATGTGAATCTGTATGTCTGATTGAGTAGAGAGCAATGATTTTTAGGTTACTCACACTCCGTACAATTCATATACTCAACTTTGGCAAGTCTGCTGATGTCACTTACCTAGAAATACAACTCTGGGAAAACAATAGCCCTGTAATCTCTGCAGCATACCTTGTAACTACGTGCTGCTGTAGTGTGATAAAATGGTTAGGTAGGTATTCTAACCCCCGACCTGGTAACTGTGTGTGTGTGAATCTGTTTGTCTCTGAGTGAGTAGCGAGCAATGCTTTTTACGTTACTCACACTCATTAGAAATCATATACTCAACTTTGGCAAGGCTGCTGCTGTCACTCACCTAGAAATACAACTCTGGGAAAGTCATAACCCAGTAATCTCTGTAGTATGTCCTGTAACTGCGTACTGCTGTAGTGTGATTTAGAACTGTTATAGGGTTCCATCTCCACCCATGGCAATTCTGGATGTTTTGTGTGTGTTTCAATGTCTGTGTATGGAGCAATGCATTACAGGCTAGTCACTCGCAGTACAGTTGAAATGCTATACTTTGGTAATCCTGCTGATGTCATTCATTGTGAAATACACCTTTGGGGAAAGATTTCTCTAATCATCCCTGTAGTGTGTCCTGTAACAGCTGTATGCTGTAGTGTGATATAGGTCTTGATCAGCGGTTCTGTACCCATCCATGTCAGTTGTGAATGTTTTGTGTGTCTCTCACTGCCTGTGTACGGAGTAATGCATTTTAGACTAGTCACTCGCAGTACAGTTGAAATGCCCTACTTTGGTGATCCTGCTGATGTCATTCATTGTGAAATACACCATTGGGGAAAGGCTTTTCTAGTAATCCCCTGTGGTGTGTCCTATAACCACTCTATACTGTAGTATGATATAGCCCTTAATCAGGGGTTCTTTACCCGCACATATCACTTGTGGATGTTTTGTGTGTGTCTCACTGCCTGTGTACGGAATAATGCATTTTAGGCTAGTCACTCACAGTACAGTTGAAATGCCCTACTTTGGTAATCTTGCTGATGTCATTCATTGTGAAATGCACCTGTGGGGAAAAAATCCTCTCGTAATACCTGTGGTGCGTCCTATAACAACTCCATATTGTAGTGTAATATAGGTCTTGGTCAGGGGTTCTATACCCACACGTGTCAGTTGTGGATGTTTTGTGTGTGTTTCTGTCTGTGTAGGGAGCAATGCATTTTAGGCTAGTCACTCACAGTATAGTTGAAATGCCCTACTCTGGTAATCCTGCTGATGTCATTCATTGTGAAATACACCTTTGGGGAAAAAGTATGCCAGTAATGATTGTGGCGCATACTATAACTGCGGAGTTCTTTCTGTAATAAACTGGTTAGATAGGGGTTCTACTCCCAGACATGATAGGTGTGTGTGTCTGTTTGTAACTCGTATCCTGTGTAGAGGTGGTTATGAGTGTAGGCAATGTAGAGGAGGTTTTGCTTATTTGTTATGGTGGCCCTACTATATATCACAATGTCAACCATACAGGGATAACAGTTGTAAATTAGCTGAGAGGCTGGGGTGCAAAGCCATACCCATACATGTGACATCAAGGCCAGCCAATCACAGTTAGCAACCCCACTATTACCCAGTGCACACACTCAACCCATGTGTCATACGCACATGCATGCCTAGGCAACAGCCAATATGTGGGTAGTACACTGCATATTGGCCACTGATAGTAACTATGCAGTGATAGCAGTGGGCTACAGAGGGCATGTCACCCTGCCCATCTATCCAATATGCAAGTACATTAAGACAGTGCACCTCCACTATGTTCCCCAATGGACACTTGCACCACCTGTGGTGCCTTCACATGTGACTCACAACGGACATACCATGCCTGACAACATGCCCTGTATGGACAGATGACACTGATATCAGGGAATGCTGTTAGCATGCTATCAATGCAGGTGCAGGGTAAACCTGCTGCCCATTACCAGTTCCTGCCACATGTGGGCATGACTGACACATCTGATGATAATCTGTGTTCACAACATGGGTCAGACACCCCAGGTACAGTTCCGCATGTCACTGCACATGCATGTGGGAGGTATGCACATCCCAGACACCATCCATGTCATGGACTAAGGAACACATACATGGCAAATGATGCACAGCATTGGCCACACACAATAGTCACCCAGGTGACTGGATGGGGGAATGCAATACCCACCTATGTGGGCAAATGCAGAAACTACAGGCCTGAGCCACAATGCAGACCATTGTCATGTGGCCTGATGCCAAGGTATACCCGTTGCCTACCCTTATACAGCCTGCTGGCACAGTTGACCACCACACATCTGAGCAGACATGCACCCATGCATGTTAGAACTGGCACCCTGTGTGTTCGTGTGTTTGTTGTATGGTTCTTATGTCCACATCCACACTCACTACAACCCCCCAGGGCATACTGAAGCATGCTGTCTGATGTCTGACACCTCCTCATACTCTTTTCCCATACGGCCTCCATATGTCTCGTGTGATGCATGTGATACCTGCACATTGATGTGTTGTGGCAATCCCACTAGTGATGAGTTGCACTCCTGGCCCTGCCAAGTGTGTCAATGTGTGTGTGTGTTCCTGTGTGAGTGTGCCTGTGTTGAAACTGGCACCTGTTCATGCAGACAGACACATGTACATCACATACCGTATATCTACCGTATCCCTGTTGCAGATGTCACTCACCATCACATATATGTTCTGAGTGCTCTACAGCACATAACCCATGTGCCGCATCCAATAACTGCATCGAACTGTGATAGCACTACATAGTTGCCAGGGATTTGATACCCTGTGCTGGTAGGTGTGTGACACAAACATGCTTCAGTTTTACTCACCCACCCCTCCCTGAGATGTATTTGCCTCTGTCTGCCTCCCCCACTCCCTCTCTGGTGGATGTGGAGACCCACACCTGCTTTGCTTAGGCAGCAGCATGTGTATTTTAAGTGATGCTTATAATCAGCTGATGCCCTCTGCATGAATTGCAGCCCTCCCCTAGCTGATTGCATGTGGAACAGCTGTGGAAACATTCCCATAGCCAATTGCTTGGGAACACACTCCAATACCTAGGAACATCATGGTGACGTTGGCCCTTTTCAGTCACTGTGAGCAGGAACTAGATCTGTTGTTTGGCAAACAGCATCTCAGATGGATTGGGGATTTACCTCTAACAACATACACTGTGGAAAGAGGGCAAGAAACAGGAGGGGGATGTGCCTGACCCAACTACAGACTGTAAGTACTGCTATACTGCATTTGGAGTAATGTTGGTTTAACAGTGTTTGTCTGGATATGCCTGTAGTCCATGTCACAATACCTGCCATGTCAGTTCCATGTATATGAGGAATAACCATCTGCAGGGTCATCTGCAGACTGCACAGTGTTGTGCCTTTGGTTTCATGTGTTAGCCACGGTACAGCTATCTGTGGAATGCAGACGGTAGTGTGAGGATTGCAGTCTGTAGATGGTGAAGGCCGTGACAGTTACTGACTTCATATCCCTCATAGGACATATGTTGCAACAAACCCCATTACAATGGTAAATTTATGAGGTTATCACAGCAACATGTCTATACTGGCCCTGTGTATGTGCTTTCGGCCACACCCCTGTCAACCTTTGTACATATGTTGTGCATGAAGTGGTGCATATGTACTGTACACCATAAATAGTGTCATCATCTCTGATAACAAGCCAGTGATATATCAGATTGCTACACATGTCATGTACAGTAGGGGTTACATTTCATGACATAACCTGGACATTTTGTGGATGATTGTACAGTACTGAGGTCTGTGTAGTGATAATGAATGTCGGCAATGTGTGTATTGTTAAAATGTACTTTAGCCTGTGTACAGACTGTGGTAGTTGTCATTGTTCTAGCTCCCCTTCTATGTGATGTTACATGCTGCCCACTGTATGGTACCATTTTACTGTACATGTTTGTAGGGCCATACACACACATGTCACATACCACAGACAGCCATCAGACCAAACTGTGTAGCAGCCCAGTATATGTAGGGTCATTCTGTGAGTGGCACATATGAGGATGGTGTAGAACAGATAGTCCATATACAGTAATATTATGCTAGCTTACCATATGTGGCTGTGGTTGTGTTCACATTGATTGTGGTTATGCACTTTCACACAGGTGTATCTTACCCTGTGCTGTGACATGGCTGTTGAGCCTGCTATATAGGCAGGTACAGGTGCATTCCCCCATACGAGATGTAGGCCAGTGTTGAGCCAGTCTGCCTGTAGCCTGCACAGTGCATTGTTACATGCCTAGTAGCTTAGTGTACTTACCCAGTGAGATGTCATGTGCAGATACTTGCCAGATGTACTGCTGCCGGGCCTCCCTTAAAAGTCATGTATGTCAGACAGAGCAGTGGGATGTTGTACAGATGTATGTCAGTATGTAGTGGGTAGTATGTGTCCATGGCACCCCTGTACCAGCAGTCATTATGTGTCAGGCCAGACAGGAGTGTGTGAATCCAAACCCTATGGTGGCAAATGTATACCACTCTTTATGTGTTATACCCATCTACATGGCTGTCTACATCCATATTGTCAGGCCTGGTACAAATGTTGTGCACTAAGGGATTAGGTGTAAAACTCTGGACTGTACAGGGTGTGTCCGAAATTCCACATATATTGGCCAATATCTCTGCTGCACTCCACAGGGGCATTACATGCTAGTAGTGGTGCTTTACAATGATTTCCTTAGAATGTCTGTCAGTAGCCAATGGCACACATGTTATAAGCAGATGTCACCTGCCACACATATCATGTCTGTGAAGACAATCCCAATGACAATAGCAATAGTCTAGTAATATACCTGCTATACATACCTGACATCCCCTTGCACTACGACGTTATGACTATAGGGGCTGGGGGTAGGGCTACACTCCAAGTCCAGGACATATGGTGGAAATATATGTACATATACTTGTCCAGATAGCTATATCTATCTATATATATCTATATATATATATATATATATATATATATATATATATATATATATATATATATATATATATATATATATATATATATATATATATATATAAAATTACACGTGTACTACTTCCAATTACCACAGTCAGGGCAGCCACCCACTATAAATCCCTACAGCATGTGGGTGTAGTCCCTTTACATTTCCTGTGTGATGGACATCCTTCCTGTGTGTGGGCATCAGTGTTACAGACAGCAGGTAGCAATGCCTCTTACAGGAGAACCTGCACACTCAGAGCGTCCAGATATTTGTAGGAGAATCAGGAACTACAGGCAGACTGTGAGTAGAGTTGTGTTATGCTTTGCATAGTACTGGTGTTACAGGGTGTGTGTGTGCACATACTAGTGAACCTTGACGGAAGAACACTCTTGCTAGAATAGTTGTTACTCCTGGAGGTCCAAGTCTAAGTCCTGAAAAGGACTTAGTAATTCATATGTGGTTTTGAATAAACCTGTTGTGGCTCTTAAAAGGCCTTTGTAGTCTTGAAGAAGACTGTTTTGGCTCTTATAAGGGCCTTTGTGGTGTGGAGAGGTAGTCCTGAGGAGGACCTTTTTAGTCCTGAGGAGGACTGTTGTGGTTCTGAGAAGAACCTTTGTGGTGGATTGGTCCTGAGAAGGACCTTTGTAGTCCTAAGGAGGACTGTTTTGGTTCTGAGAAGAACCTTTGTGGTATGTTTGGTCCTGAGGAGGACCTTTGTAGCCCTAACAAGAACTTTTGTGCGTACCTGTCAGGTGGGAGGTTGGGTTGTACCCTTTTGGTCTCCACCAGGGCAGTCAGGGATGGCCCTGTCTTCAGATCTCATATGGTCTTAAAAAGGACCTTTGTCAGTCCAGATGGGTCCCTAGGTAGTCCTGGTAAGGACTGGTGTGCCCCGTTGTTGGTCAAGGCTGGGCTAGATGAGTTCCAGGTAGGTGGCCCTTCAAAGGACTGGTGTGCCCCCTTGTGGTCCAAGGCTGGGCTTGTAGGCGGAATCCCAGTCAGAATCTTTTGAGGGTCCTGGAAAGGACTTAGTTAGCCCTTAAAATGACTGTAGGGTTTGAAACCTCAACGTTTAATATGTACAGACTGAGCTAAAAATGCAGTGCAGGCCTTAGACAAGACCAAAAGAACAAAAATAAATGAAAATACAAACATAAAACCATTTAATTAAGGCCACAGTGTTACATTCACAAAACACAACTTAAATGGCATGCAAGGTGTTCACTGTAAAATAAACGAATCTTTGAGCCAGTTCCAGTCCAAGAGAAATCCTTTATTCAGTCCTTCCAGATTACAAATTCAGTACAACCTTCCTCCAAGCATTGTTCTGACTTGAGTGACTAAACCTGTGAGGTGCCCTTGCTTTTATACAGATCTGAGGGGGTATATCAGGTTAGCCAGCCAACCATGTGGTGGGGGGTGGGGAGGGGTGTTGCCTTTATTTTGTCATACTCCCCGGTGGGTGTGGCTAACCTGTTACATCGTTTTCAGTTAGGTTGTTTTCAGTTAGGTCCAGAATGTAGTTCCAACCAGTAGTACTGTGTTACATTTGGTATTGCTGTTCAACAGATTTTTCACCTAGATTTTTTTTCTCATACAGGTTTATCTCGTCTTTCTTCTTCTAGTTAAAGTTTCAGAATTTAAACTTACATTTTAGCAGTTACAAGTCCAAATTAAAATCAAAAATAAAAAAAATAAAATTAAAATACAAACACAAATGAATGAAATGGTCCACTAGTATCTGTGGTTATTTTGCAGTTACTGGTGGAGGTGTGTGTTTATTATTGTTTACTATGTTACCTTGGCCTACCATTGCCCAGCTTTAAAACATAAAACCTTTAACATTCTACCTATACAACAAACATAAGACAAAAATCAGTAACCATAAAATTTAGTACTCAGTGTTTATGACAAATGCTTTCGCCTACTAGCTTCTTCAGGGAGGAAGGTGAATAAGGAGGTTGAAAATCAAAATGAGTGATTTATAAGCTTTAGTATTAATTTCAGCAACTCTTTTAAAAGCATAATTGTGTTAGGTGTGGGTACCCTGGTCCTAATTAGGATTGCTTATGTTATTAAAACAAGAAATTGTGGATTGAAATTGTTTAAAATGCTAAAATAAGATTTTGGTGCCAAAAAACGTAGACTTGTGCTTGGCTGTCCTAACTAGGGGGTTGTGGCCAGCTCTATGGTGCTGAGGATGGGCTTCAAAGGGTCAAGAGACTTGGTGGTGCCATGACCACCTATTGAAGGTGGAAAGTGGAAATTCCAAATTTAAGAACTTAGTTTTAGTGGGTATGGGCTTAAAGGTCTCATATATGAACTCACATTTAAGATTTAGATATATCTGTGGAATTTATTTTGTGTTTACTATTAAGTTCTAATGAATTGTGTATTTGTCGCCAAAAATTAATTTAAAACATAAAGCTGTGATTGGGGAGGGTGCCCTGGTCCTAGTTAGGATCTCTCCTGCTAGAAAAACTTAAAAGTGTGGATTAAAAATGTGTTTTTCTTATGAATAATGTTTTTGGCACCAAAAAATGCTACATTGCGCTTGGCAGTCCTCATCAGCAGGTTGTGGCCGGCCCTGTGGAACTAAGGAATGGCCCCAGTGAGTCAGATTCCTCCTTGGAGTCTTAATTACCACGTGGAGGTGGGAAGTGACATTTCTGATTTTTAAACTTAGTGGAGGTTGGTATGGCCCTCCTGGTCCCATATATGACCTTACTATTTTAAAAATAGCTATACCTGCTGAAATAATAAGTTATTCCTTATTTCTGGTGTTTTTGGCACCAAAAAAATACTAAAAAATGCTAATTTGTGCTCGCCGGTCCTATCTAGGGGCTTGTGGCTGACCTTGTGGAACTCAAAGTCGGCTAGGAAGGGCGTGGAGCCTCAGTGGTTGGACAACCACCTAGTAGTAGTGGGAAGGGAAAATAACAGCTGAATGACTAGATCTTTGTGCCACAAAGGGCCCTGAAATGGTATAAGTAGTTTGGGTGAACCTCTAACTTGAAAAAACAGTGTTCAATTATTCTGTTTGACTTATGAAATTGTTTGAAAATGTAATCTGTTCAGCATGCAATTTCATTATGTAAAGCCTTGTAAACCACATAAAATGTATCTAGTACTAACTAATATTAACCAACATTAACCATCTGTAAAGTCCTGTAAAAAAGCTACAAATCACTAAAGAAAATCACTAAAACAAACTTGTTTTAAGAGTCTATTGGGCTTGCTAATGTTATTAAAAACCAAATAAACAGATAAATAATTAAAAAAATAGTTAAAAAATAGATCTATAATTGAAACTCTTGGGTTTGCCGAGGAAGCTAAGAGACTCACATACCTTTTTATATCTGTTGTCCAGAGGGTAGCTAAATGAGAGAAAAACATTTCTAAAACCATATAACTGTAATCCACTGAGTCCCACTGTCCAGTGCAAAAGTCGTTGGTTGCTGTTGTTTAACCGTATAGCCCATGGTTAAGTGTCCTCAGGTGTAAGATGGGGATTATGGATTCCATGGTGTTTAATCCTGCAATTCCTCCAACAGGAAGTGGATACCTCCCACTGTTTTGTTGGTTTACTCAAATATTAGTGTACCTTGGAATGCAGTCTGTCTGCATAGCTCACTACTGTGGGCCTATCCTCTTGCTGGACAGAGGTATGCCTATCATGTGTTGTCCGTCCACCACACGGGTCCTGTGTCAGATATTACACTGGCAGTGTGTGTGTTGCATGCTATCAGTACATGGCTACATCCATTTCTGTGTCTAACCTCAATTCCCTGACTAAGGGTATATTGCAGACTATTCTATAACACCAGCACCTTGCTTAGTGTATGGCAACAGTGTTCCACATATAAGCCTGTGTTCCAGCTTGTGTCCTACATCTACATACCCGACTTTGCACATATGTCATGCTGTTGGGGGTTGTTATGTAGTGGGCTGTGTGTATGTCATGCAGTCATTCCTGCCATCATTGCACTGCTGTTGTGTCCCCCACACATACTGGGGGGTTGGGGCCATATATGTGTGGGCTTCACCTACACAATACATGTATGCCCTAATACACTCCAGAGGCCAGTCTATGTAACAGTGATATATGGCCCAGTATTAGTGAGTGTAGGGGGGCTGCACCATGAATAACCTAGGCTGTTACAACATGTGTGGATATCTGGGGTAAGCTGCCCTAAGGTATCTGGATGTACATTACCATACAATCCACCTTGGGTAAATGCAGGCCTACTGCCTCCTGCCATATGGAATGTTCTGTTTGTCAGTGTGATTGTGATGGTGTCAGGTATGCCTTGTTATGTAACAGATACATCCCATTGTGTCAACTGGGGTCTGTACCCCCCCTAGGGAATGTGTACAGAGTGTAGATAGAGGCTGCTGACCTATACATCTGCATTACATACTGTTGATTGTCTGGTATGCTGTGGCCCAGTCTGTCATTACTATTGTAATACTTGAAGGCCTCGGCCTGGACAGCAACATATGTCAACCTTTCCAGACTACTGTCTTAGTATAACTGTTTCACAGTTTCATTACACTGTTCATATGGATGCCAGTGTCTAAACAGCTATATGACATGGCATATATAACTGTCATAGTACACAAATAAAGCTTTCACATTCATGTATGCACACCGGTGTGTGGTGTTATACCCTTTGATATCTCTGAGGGTATATGTTGCAGGCTATGAATGTCATTCGAATGGTTGGCTCATACAGTCCCCAGCTGGTAAGGTTGTGACTGTAGGAATACTGGCTGCTCCATATTGTGTGCACATACTACATATGTATCTTACTGTACATATCTCTGTGTGTGTATGTGTAGTTACATACCTATCTATCTATATATATATATATATATATATATATATATATATATATATATATATATATATATATATATATATATATATATATATATATATACCTGTTGCTGCATATATGTGGCTGTGTATATATATCCTAGGGATGGCCATGTCGTGTCTGGCCTGGTTATGGGATCTGCAACACTTGGTACTGTATTACAGGGGGGACGTGCTTGGCTGGGGGGGTATACATATTTGTACCAGACGTATATTGTGTGGGGCCTCTGAACCCCATTAACGTTGCATGAGGACATATATGTTTTTGTTATTTCCCCATTGTTATCTACAGATGTATGTCCGTATATACCTATATATGTATATATATATATATATATATATATATATATATATACATATATATATATATATATTCTGACATATATATAACCAGCTGTATATATTTAGACATGTAGATGTGGACATATATATGTATACATGTAGGCCTTTGCATGTTTATATGTTCATCTATCTTTATATATGTATATATATATATATATATATATATATATATATATATATATATATATATATATATATATATGTATATATATATACATATAATATCAATATATTGTACCTGTTTAGACATTAATATATTTACTCACTCACATACATCTACATGTTGGAATACATTCTCTGTACTGTTGAATGACTGGGCTGGATGATATGTTTGTAAATACATCAGGGATATGTATATCTGAGATGGCTTAGTGGGAAATCACTTTGGTTATGGTGTGCCACGTCCGGGGTTTGATCCTAACAAATGCTGTTTATTTTGTTGCTAGGCAGAGCAAGGGCCATTGGATACAGTGTGATTAAGGCACTTTTGAGCAGTTATAAGCAGGTTTGGGTGGGTTTGTGTGATGGTAAGCACTGCTAAGTTATGGTTACTGTTTCTTATACTCAGTTAGCTCCTGAATTGCTTAACCTGTGTAGGCATTGCTTACACCCACGAAAACAGGCTTAATCCCACTTACTGCTGCTTAAAAGTGCTTACTCCTGTTTACTACAGCACTAATTTCTTTAAAAGAAAAGAAAAAGGGGTTGCTAGGAAAGTGGTGAAAAAAGAGGCACAAAGAGGGAAAGACAGTATAGAAAATAGCTAGGGATGTGCAGGAATGGTGTAGGGAAGGTCCATAGCTGTCCATTTCTTCTACAGCAACAGCTGTGCATATACACTGTATTTGGAGGTAGATTTGCACACTCGAACCCCTGGGAGAGGGGTGAGGACAACGATAATTCATTGTGATGCCAATTAGACCAGATTACATGTGTCCAGTGGACACGTGTGTGAAATGGACAGCTATGTATGGGGGGAGTTTTTTTGTGGGAACAGATTGCGCTTTTTTTTCAGGTGGGAGTGGGATGTTGGGGAAGGGTAGTAGGTATATTTGGGGAGGTAGGTTGGGTAGATTAACAGACAAGACACACAAGATGCATACAGGGGCGGTATATGACACATGTGGGGGTAAACACCTTGATGGGGAGGGGTGTTCGGATATCGGAAGCCCACAAGCCCCCTAGTGGTAACAGTGGGACTGAGGTCCCCACCCATGGGCAGTCACCACTGCACCTTCACAGCCCCGAAGGTGGCTGTTCTGGGGACTGAGCCGCAGAGCCAGGCTGACTCTCTAATTGTGACATGCGGCCCTCAAGCTGGCGTAGAAGATCACCGACCTGGTGGTTGATCGCTCTACGCACCACGGCCCCGACCTGGCCATGGGTGACAGGTGCCTGTCCACGCCTACTCCCGGGGGGGTGAGCCCCATCCCCTGAGGTGGTTCCACCCGAAGGTGGTGCAGGACCAATGGACAGGGAGTTGCAAGGTTGGGCCCCAGACATGCTGGTGCCCGGTGCCTCGTCCAGCTGAGGTGGAACATGTGGGTCCACTGGGACCAGCCTTCCCAAGCGTGCTTTAGTGTTTAGATTTTAAAATCATATATGGGTTAGTTATATATATAACCAGCTGTATATATTTAGACATGTAGATGTGGACATATATATCTATACATGTAGGCCTTTGCATGTTTATAAGTTCATATATCTTTATATATATATATATATATATATATATATATATATATATATATATGTATATTTATATACATATAATGTCAATACATTGTACCTGTTTAGACATTAATATATTTATTCACACACATACATCTACATGTTGGAATGTATTCTCTGTACTGTTGAATGACTAGGCTGGATGATATGTTTGTGAATACATCAAAGCTGTGTATATTTGAGATGGCTTAGTGGGAAATCACTTTGGTTATGGTGTGCCGCGTCCTGGGTTTGATCCTAACAAAGGCTGTTTATTTTGTTGCTGGGCAGAACAAGGGCCATTGGATACAGTGTGATTAAGGCACTTTTGAGCAGTTATAAGCGGGTTTGCGTGGGTTTGTGCGATGGTAAGCACTGCTAAGTTATGGTTACTGTTTCTTATACTCAGTTAGTTCCTGAATTGCTTAACCTGTGTAGGCATTGCTTACACCCACGCAAACAGGCTTAATCCCACTTACTCCTGCTTAAAAGTGCTTACTCCTGCTTACTCCAGCACTAATTTCTTTAAAAGAAAAGAAAAAGGAGTTGCGAGGAAAGTGGGGAAAAAAGGGGCACAAAGAGGGAAAGACAGTATAGAAAATAGCTAGGGATGTGCAGGAATGGTGTAGGGAAGGTCCATAGCTGCCCATTTCTTCTACAGCAACAGCTGTGCATATACACTGTATTTGGAGGTAGATTTGCACACTCGAACCCCTGGGAGAGGGGTGAGGACAACGATAATTCATTGTGATGCCAATTAGACCAGATTACATGTGTCCAGTGGACACGTGTGTGAAATGGACAGCTATGTATGGGGGAGATTTTTTTGTGGGAACAGATTGCCCTTTTTTTTCAGGTGAGAGTGGGATGTTGGGGAAGGGTAGTAGGTATATTTGGGGAGGTAGGTTGGGTAGATTAACAGACAAGACACACAAGATGCATACAGGGGCTGTATATGACACATGTGGGGGTAAACACCTTGATGGTGAGGGGTGTTCGGATATCAGAAGCCCACAAGCCCCCTAGTGGTAACAGTGGGACTGAGGTCCCCACCCATGGGCAGTCACCACTGCACCTTCACAGCCCCGAAGGTGGCTGTGCTGGGGGCTGAGCCGCAGAGCCAGGCTGACTCTCTAATTGTGACATGCGGCCCTCAAGCTGGCATAGAAGATCACCGACCTGGTCGTTGATCGCTCTACGCACCACAGCCCCGACCTGGCCATGGGTGACAGGTGCCTGTCCACACCTACTCCCGGGGTTGGTGAGCCCCTTCCCCTGAGGTGGTTCCACCCGAAGGTGGCGCAGGACCAATGGACAGGGAGTTGCAAGGTTGGGCCCCAGACATTCTGGTGCCTGGTGCCTCGGCCAGCTGAGGTGGGACACGTGGGTCCACTGGGACCAGCCTTCCCAAGCGTGCTTTAGTGTTTAGATTTCAAAATCATATATGAGTTAGTTATAGTCAGCACATTCCAGGGTTAGGTATAACAGCATGCACAGATATTCTCATTAACCCAAACACCAGATACGGAACAGTTGCATAGCAAACAGAACACATGCATATATGAGACCACAGTGGTAATACGAACAGCATGCAGGTATGTTGATGGCACCATACCAACAATGTTGGAATAATTCAATATGGCACATGCATGGGAACCATTAGAATATTTATCAAATGACTGGCCATCATCAGAGTCAGTACATAACTGTTGGGGTGGGTATGTTGATTATTGTTGGAGATAAGGTGGGGGGAGAGAAAGTTGTCAGTTAACAAGTAGTATATTCCTGTACTCCACATTACTTTCCTAGTCAGTGCTGTTAACTGTACCTTACAAGTGTTACTACACTACCCTATAGACCTATATTGGACACTGATATAAATGTCAACATCATTACACATGAACCGGTTTTACCTGCAGTATAAACCTCTTACCTGGTATACCTGTAGAGGGAATGTTTGTTAACACTGACTAACTGTTTGTACACATATGGTGGGATTCTGGTTTGATGTTTTTCACTATCCTATCCAACTGTTTCTGCACAGACTCTGGCCATGTGTTGACCACATGCTGGTATGCCTGGACATATCTAGACTATTGCTGTCTTCCACCTTTAGTGACCTGACACACACATATACATGCTTTCCTAGACCGTTATATTATGTAGCACAGTGTGGCTGACAGTGACCACCGATACTTTATTATTCAGAGAAACTGCGACACTCACAGTCCCCTACAATACCAGGGTGGATGGTACCAGTACAGGTTATATTGGTCTGTATTTCATAGCACAGTGTTCATATCCAAAGTACCTGTGGGAGCAATGCTTTTTAGAACTACCTGACTTCTGCCACACAAGGTTCCAGATTAGACATTAGTATTATGCACATACATCTCGCTCTGTTACTGTACACACTCTGACCACAGCTTAACAGGTTGGGGTGTAAATGGGACATAACATGGCTTCTTAGTCACATAAGGTATTGCGGAGTTGCTAGTGTGCCTGGTTTGATGTCATAGATGTGTGTCAATCAGTTGTATTTCCTGTTTGCTGCCTATACGTCTGGGATCATCCCACTGATTTCCCAGGGGGACATGTTGATAGGCATTAGATATGGCCCCTTTAATAGACAGTCTGGACATATCTGTACAGTCATGGTTTATAATTCTGTATGCAGACTACTACCACTGGCAGGATTCAAACCATGGCTGTGTGTGCTAATAAAACAACAGTTCACATCTTGGTTGCATGTGTTATTTGGGTTTTTTGTCTGAATTTCCCCTGTTTACTGTCTGTGTGTCTCTCAGTTGTACTAAATGACTTCTGGGGATTACATCTGTCATATACAGGCATTCCAACACTTTCACATTATGGTGCACGGTGTGGGTAACAGTGCTTAATACTACAGTAGTATTACATGATTGCAAATCTACATTACCATATGATACCAGAATATACACATACAGTCCAGCTGTTAGACCTGTTTTGTCAGGCTATTACACTTTTATTGCCATACTAACAATAACAGACTCTTTCTGCCATATTCTAAAGTGTATGCAGTACTTGCATTGAACAATACAGGTTTTATACTAGCAATTACTTTACTACTGCTTTTATTTTTATTTCCTATGCCAGTAAAAGCATGAGTATTACTGACCTACCTCACATTGCAACCATGCCAGGCAGCAGATGTGGGCCTCCTGGTTCGAGGCCCGCTCCATTGCAGCTGTGGGGGACATAACAGGAATATTTAGCCATACCTATCCATGATATACCTGAGCTGGCCATTATTAAACAGGTAGTGGAGTGATACTTTCACACAGTTGGGACATCCCCTAATGCTCTAGCCTCTTGGAGCCACTCCTCTAAGAGGTCCCCCTTCTGCCGCTTCAGGTCAGCATAGTGGTGCCTGTCCTGCTCACCAGTTCGGGGTATGCCAGTGGCACTAGTGAGGTCACAGGCAAGACAGTCCGAGGCCACCGCCTTATATTGGGAGCCCTGGTACTGGTCCTGCAGTAGTCTCTGTGCATGGTTTTTAACTAGGAATTCAGCCATGACCTTGGACTCCTGGATGCACCAGCGCTGCACCTGGATGCGCACTCTTTCTCCCCTTACTGCCATAGTGTCTGCAACGGGAAACTACAACCAATTATGAGCTGTATTCCCGCCTCTTGGGTTGAAGTAGGGCCGATTTCCTGCACTTTTCCGTGATTGACCAGTTTTGAAAAGGTTACGCTATGGGCAAACTTGCTTACCTAAGGTTGGCATTGTTTAAAGAGGTATACCACTGGCCAGATTGAATTGGCTTCCCTACGCATTGCTTACACTTACTAAGTTGAGCTGTGCTGTGGTTGGCATTGCTTAATAGTTAATTAGCACTATATTTGCCTTTTGGCAGTGATTTATTATTCATTACAGGTTATATATGTATCTGGTATCCATGATTCATGTGTACATACACTGTATGGGGACCTGGGGACTTCTACACTTTATTACAATAACACCTCAAATCTATGCTTACTGCAGTACTCCAGTTCACATATTTATGTTCTGTGGCAGGTTATACAACATCACACTGTACATAGATTCAGTTTACATGTTTGATTTGATTTTCCTGTGGTGAGGATTAGTTTGCTGATACCTCATTTATATGTATTGCTATGATGGCTTAGTAGTTAACTTCTGTGACTGTGGTATACAGGG
The DNA here is from genome assembly GCF_019279795.1 of Protopterus annectens. NCBI lineage: Eukaryota > Metazoa > Chordata > Ceratodontiformes > Protopteridae > Protopterus > Protopterus annectens. Next base: position 328,672,199 of record NC_056735.1, read on the forward strand.
TCCTGAGTTCAAGCTTTGCTGAAGCTGTTTTTTTAGTTGCTGGGCAGAACACGAGCCATTGGGTATAGAGTGATTAAGGCACTTTAAAGCAGTTGTAAGCAGGTGTACGCAGGTTTGCATGGAGCTAAGCAATGCTAACCTTTCATTACCGTTTCTTACATTCAGTTAGCTTCTACTTTGCTTAATCTGTGTAGGCAATGCTTACCCCCGCGCAAACACACTTAAACACTCTTACTAATGCTTATATATGCTTACTACTGATTATTTGTGCTTAAACCTGCTTACTAGTGCCTTATTAATTATGACACTGACACTTCACATGTGCATTTAATGCAGTACTCCGGTTCACATTTAACTGTTATTTAGTAGGTTATACTACGAAAGAATGTAAAAAAAAATGTTCATATACAGATTTCACATAGAAAATGGAGTTTGCTGCAGTGGGACTCAAACCAAGAATGCCTGCTCACTAGGCACATGCTCTGACCACTCCACTACTGCTGTGGTGTTTATTTGTGTATATCTTCCTTGTTATCCTTTTCAGCCTTTTAAACTGCTTTAACCATAGCTAAGCAATGGGCAAACCCACACACCTATGGTTAGCTGTACTCAGGGTTTAAAAAAAAAAATAAAAGGGTTTCTATGTTTTATTTATATGTACTGTTTCTGTTGTACACATGGGGGACTGTTGGTGGAGATATGCGGAAACCTATGAGCAGTCTCGCTCATTTGTTTACAGTTTCTGCTGTTCTACTTTGCATGGGCATGTTTATTCTGAGAGCTCTGCTCTCAGACACACCCCCTGCACTCGTCCACACTCCATGTAGGATTAGGAGGTCAGGCAGCGTGCCTTCATTAATATGCATGGCACGCTGCTGTCCTCCTCCTAAACAGCCGCTTCAGTGCAGGACTAGATTAGTCCTGCACAGAAGATTAGTAAATCTGGGGGAATATTTTTTAAATTTTTTTATAAAAGTTCAAGTTAATGCCCCATTATTAGTGGCAATAATGGTCTATATTAGAAGACTGAAAGTTTAAAGTCGTGAATGCTCTAAAGAGCAAAAATGCCAGACCTCGAAGTGCTTTTTTTGAGATCGCAGTACAGTGAAGATCAGAATATTTGCCCTTTCCTTACTGTAGTGCAATCTCGGAGTTGGAATATATATTTAGCGGGGGGCACAATAACAATTTTGAGATCTGGCATTTTTCGTTCTTTAGAGCATTCGTGATTTTAAACTTTTGGTCTTCTAATATAGACCCCAATTCCCAAAGTCACTTTATTTAAATTTGTGGCATGTGCATGTTCAGTAGATAGAAGGGAGAAGTCCATTCCTGTAAGTCTGTGAAAATGTTCACCAAGGAAGAAATATAGGTTACTTACATATTATCACAACCAGATTTCGAAGTCGCCCTAATTCGTAATGTTATAGCGAAACTAGTTTATCTTACAGTGAAAAGGGGTGTGTAAACTCCAACTTAGTTTTGTATCCCATTGGTTCTGAAACATGAACAGGAATAATGGGAAAAATCCTCTTCCTGGGTAGCGTCCTTTAGCACCATAACTGAATGCAAATTTCGTTAAGGCATACAGTAGCAGCTTGCCAGTAACACAGCTATTCAGGCTTGTGATTAATGTGCTTATTGACATGTGCATTTTTAACCATTTTCTTTTGGTTTGAGTTTATGGAAGGCTGAAGTAAGGCATGTAATCCGTTTTTCCTCCATGCACTGATGTCCTCCTTTTAAATTTTTTTTTTTTTTTTATTTATAGCGCTGCGAGCATCTCTAAGAGGCTTCACCTCAAGACAGACTAGAATCCATGTGTTGTTTGTATGCCTTTGAATGATTTGTATATTGGTGGTAATCGGTTCTCCTAAATGAGTATTCAGTAAGACTAAAGAGAATCATAATTACATTTGACTGTGGAAGAATCTGTGCTTGTTAATGTAATAACTACTGCATTATTTCTTTTTCCTTGTTCATTTTATTTTGCATTAAGTTACGGCGCTAAAGGACACTACCCAGGAAGAGGAATTTGGCCATTATTCCTGTTCCTGTTTCAGAACCAAGGTGATACAATACTGATTTGGAGTTCACACACCCCTTTTTAGTTTACAAAAGAAATAATTTTGAGATAACTTCAGGGATTATACCAGGTTAGAAATCTGGTTGCGATAATACATAAGTACTAAAGATAGATATATACTGAAGTCATTTTTTTAAAAAGGTAAAGGGTGTCCTTTTAAAATGATTCTAGAACATTATAATAATAATCAAGACTGGACAGTGGCTGATGCAGGATTTATTCATTTCTGATGAAATGTATCCACTTGAGCTTTACTCACTAAAGTAAACAACACTAGTCATAAATATAAATCCTGCATTACTCATGGTGGGACAGTGACTATCAATATATTAGACATCTCTTGAAACTTTGAAAGCATTTGCCAAGGTCATTCATTTAAGTATCTGTGTAATGTTTCTGCTTCATGTTCTGTTAACTTACTGTGCTGAAACATGAACCTTGTGCTTCTGTTATAGTTCATGTTAAAGCTTTTCTTCTGGGAATGTTACTTAAAAATATTGCTATCAGCTGGAAATTAACAATTAACAAATGTATACAGTGATATAACTGAATAAATGCACCTTATTTTAATAGTTGGCATTTAGTAATGATGCAGTAAAATAGGCAGTCATGGCTCCCCTGCTAAAGTGAATTCCATCTGTTTGAACCTATTCTGGCCTCTGTTATTAAATGGTAAAAAAATGTGCAGCCCTGGTGTTCAATATCCCTGACCTACATATTTTATATGTTTTCCTTATACCACTTAGGAGTGATGATTTTGCCTAGCCATCTCAATCAACTGAAGTACAATGAAATATTTCTTTTGCAAGTCCCCATGCATTGACACTGATCACTCGTCTACTCTGAATTTTAAAACACAGGTACAGAGAGCATGCTATTATATGAACGTAGACCCTCAAGTAATTAATGCACTATGGACTTCATGCATTGCAAACTATCATAGGTCCTGTAAATTATTAATTAATAACTACATTAACAATATTACTCAACGGTGACCATCTTTCAAATTGCTTTTGAAAATAACAAAGTTCACACTTTCACAAGTTTTCACAACATGACTTCATAAAAAGATAAACAGGTTTAAAAATAAAGCCTTTTCTAATCACCCCCACAAATAAAGTAAACCAATTACATGAACAACTCCTTGAATCTATGAGTAGGTTTACCAATATCTAAACTGTCTTAAATACATTCATTCACATTTGTGAGTTCCTTCAAGTGCTCAAAACCTATTTGTTCCTAAGTAATTTTCTCAAATAACTTTGTTTAATAAATCTTTTGTCAGTGTTTGTGTGCTTATTATACATATTGCAAAGATAGTTTTGGGACTGCAACATGCTTTAGTTGACTTTGAAATCACAACATCCCAGAGAAAGGACAGTCTTGCAGTTAGTACAAAGGACTAAATTTTATTTAAAAATTTACTGAATTAAATTTCTGGGCTTTCACTGAGCTGCTTCCTGTGTCCATGGTACACATTTTATTTCATCCACCTTCATTTGCCTACTGCTTAACTCCAAGCAAGTCTCTTAACCAGACAGTGTTTCTGGGTCACCTCCAAAAGAGGACAATTGTGTCCAGTGGACTTAGTCAGCAAATAGGTAAAGTAAAAAAAATTAAAAAAGAGAAAGACAGTGAGGGTATTAAGAGAAGTTAACTACTTGCAATAATAATCTTTCATTGTTGTGCTGTATTAGCACTATAGCGATAACTAGAAATTTAGAGACATGCAACAGTCACATAGCACAAAAGTTTATTAGCAACTCATTTGCATGTCTCAGAAACAAAAAATGAATAGAGGTGGACCAAGTGCATTAAGATTCCCCCTACCAATGCAATCAACACTGTTGCACAGGTACTAACAGAGACACGCACACACACACACACACACACACACACACACACACACACACACACACACACACACACACACACACAGTCCCCCAACACACACGCATATATACATACATACAGACACATACTCTTGCACACATGCACAGTCGCACCTGGACAATCACACACACATAAAGTGATGCAGTCATAACCATGCCCCTACACTGACACACACACACACACACACACACACACACACACACACACACACACACACACACACACACACACACACACACACACACACACACAACGTTTTGCAGTGCTTATCTGCTGGGGCCATAAACAGCAGTGGGTTTACACCAAAAAAGCTACCATGTTCAGTCCTTACTGCTCCTAAAGGATGCAATAGAGTTGGTTTTTCAGTTACACTACCACACTATGTAGATCCTAGTATAAATTTTCAGCCCAGAGCACATGGTTAAACATTTTAGTTATCCCTAGCCTGCTGCTTTTGCATGTGGCATTATCCAACAGACCACTGGATAATCCATGCCACTATAGCACTAGAGTGACCTTTGATTTGCTTCTTCATTATACACTGAACAGTCCTGCTAAAAATGTGATTGTGCAGTTCATTATATGTTTCTGGAAACTACCCAGTACTTTTTTGTAAATGTTTATTCTTTCTCTGAGTTTGACTAAATCTGGTGTGAGAACAATAAAATAAGAAAGATTTTGGTTGGTAATGTCCCCATCTAAGTGGATGAAAGGAGTATGACCCCATGCAAAAAAGAAAAAAAAAAAAGAAAAAGACTTTCTGTGGAAGATTTTGTGTAATTCACATTCCATAAAGCTATCTTTCTTTCATACTTGATAAAATTGTTTTATGCAGTTGTTTCCATGCCCTTCTGTGTAGAGCAGTTTGGTTCTGATGAACACAAACTCTCATTTATGTATGTTTTCATTGATTTTCCCTTATAGTATGTCAGAAGAAAAAAATGTCACTTACTCCATTACCTATGTCCTTTTTTACCTTTGTTTATCATTTTTCTCAGTGTGCACAGTATATAATAATAATACAAAGATATCACATGCTAAAGGAAATACATTCATACATACGAGAAGGTAAAAAATAAACATAAATGAGTCCATCAACAGCACAACTTTCAAACAAAACAACTGGCTATATATAATAACGGTCTCTGAGCTTTTGTAAGCCTCAAGTAAGTGCCTACTATTCATCTAATGGATTGGAAGGCTAGAAGAAAGGAAAGCAAGAAGAATCCTTTCGGTGGACAAAGACATAACTTTTTGTTACATAGCAGGTAAGATGATATCAACTGCAGTATTTGACAGATTATCTGTAGTCATATCATGTAATAGTTTGTCAGTACTAACAGGCAGATCTGTCCCACAATAATGTTTAATTAGTTTAATAGTGCATTCCTATCATGCATGTTGTTGAGAACAACTCTGAAAGAAGCATTAACTCAGCTTTATGAAAGTCACAATTCCAAGGTTTTGAGGACATTAGATAGTTTGGAAATAGCTGGATGCAACTAGATAGTTTTAAAACAGTTTTAGGAGATCAGAAAGTGATTTGCCTATAAGTGCCTAAAAGAATAATGACTCAGTAAAGAATTGTACTCTATATTACCTTATTATGTTTGAATACATGTATTCTAAAGGTTCTTGTAATTAAAGAGCCAGTCATTATCTGTCAAATGAATATTTAAATCGCTTAGTCCTTTACATTTGCCAGAAAAGTTTGCACGTGTGTTTTTTTCACCTTCTAGTTTGTATGCTCAAGCTATGAATTTCAAGAACATTGCTATTAAACTAGTTGTTTTCTAATCAGTAATCACCTCTGAATATACCACCAATAAAGAGGAATACAGATTAACCCATAAAGGTTTACAAGACTTAGACAGCTACTGTAGCATAATTGATTTATTGTTAAGTTAATCCATTTATCTGTCCATCTATCCACAATCCATTTTTCCCATTTCAACACATGGGGTCAGGGGTGTCACTTCAGCAGTGACAATCATCTAGAAACAGATGTTCACACCTCTGGGTAGTTAGCCCTGTTGTGGCTCTTCTTCTGTACCACACATACACATGCACATTTACACCTATGGCCAATTTAGAGTGCCCACTTCATCTACTGCATATCTTTGGAATGTGGGAAGAAATTGAAGCCCCTGGAGAAAATGCATGTGAACACAAGGAAGACATGCAGTCTCCTCTGGCACAACAGAAGGCAGTCTAGCTGGGAATCTTGCTATGAGGCAACAACACTACCTGCTGCGCCACTCTGCCACCCCCCACCATAACCAAATCTCATGTTAAAAATGAATCCTAACATAGGTGAATATTAACACATTTTATGATTTTTTCCAAGATTTTGTTAGCTGCTGAAAACCCATACATACACACACACACACACACACACACACACACACACACACACACACACACACACACACACACACACACACACACACACTCACACACACACACTAGGGCCACCATTCATAATGTTGACAGTTCAGAATGAACTACAATATCAAAAAGCCAACAGTTAATTTAAACTACACTTCAGAATATTGGCAGTTCATTTTGTTTACAAAATTAAGTGGGTTGGTTTTCGGAGTGAGAGTGTGTTTATTTGAATGTTTGCAGGTAAGAGTTAGAGTAAGGACCAGGGTAATGGGATAGTTTTAGTGTTGTGCATGTGTGTGTTGATGCCTGCATACGTATCTGAGCCTGTCTTGTCTAGTGATAGTGTTATAGAAGGGTTAGTATGTGTTAGTAAGTTGGTGCAGGGGGAATAAAGCCCCCTTTTCTCACATTACTAATGCATGTTAACCATAACTCTAGCTTAGCCCTTGCTCCAACCCAGACTCTGCACCTAACTTTAGAAAAACCTTTCTGTAACACTAACTAACCATGCATGCTGGTATTCTTAGGGTTTCCATTTTTTTTTACTTTAATAATAAAGGTAGACTTTTTTCTTTTTTGTGATTAGATTAATATGAGGTTTAGATGTTTATGTAGGTTCTGAGGTTTCTGAATTTTAATGTTTCAGTATTCTGAATGCTTAATATTCAGATATCAGTATTGTGAGTGTTGACATTTTGATATGTCAGAAATGTTAAATATGTTCCATTCTATAGAAAATAAAGATAAAGCATACCTTTTTAGGCAGTCCAATAGGGATTATAGTGGAGGGACACTCAATTTAATGATATCTGAGATAGTACCCAGTAATATGGCTTTTGTAAATGACCCACATAAAATAATGGGTTTTATTGTTAACTGCTTTTATGTCTGCCTTAGAGTTTGAGGGTCCTGTAGAAAGTTTTTAATACAATACAGTTGCAAGTTAAGGACTTGATTCATAAGTCATTGCAAGTTAAGGTTGGTTTTATGGAAAAATAAAAATTATCCTACTACTGTAAACTATAAATAGAATACCTTTAAGTGGCTCAAAATGGATTGAAAATATAAACATAAATCATTTGCAAACCAGTTTACTTTTATAAGCACAGATGATCCATAACTCATATACCATTACCATTTAAACAATATCCTACCCCTGTCCCTTTAAGAGACAATGCGTAAGAAATATTAACAATTCTATACAGCTTACATTAACAATCCTACTACCAATATTTGAAATTAAAATAATGAAAACTGCTATATATATGTACAATCATCCATAAAGTGGTGAAACAGTCTTCATGTGTCTAACCACAACCACATGTCCAAATGGCTGTTTGACCAAGCAACATAATTCAAAACTCAAATTCCATGGTATAACCTCCCAGTGTTGACAAATCACAGCTGGGATCAATGAAATGACACTTCTGATCCACCAATACTTAGTCTTTGGGAGTGTAATGCACATGGGCAATAGGGTCATCATCAAAAATGTTTGCTGAGTCCTCCCAGGGCAAATGTTCTCTGATGGCATACTGAATGTTGCTAAAGGTTGCCCTTCAAAAAGTTGCTATTTTTGGGTAACCCCACACCATGCAATAGTAATCAACATTCAAGGCTTGCCATTACCAACAGTTCCACATCAAATCACTCTTACCCTTATGTAACTGGTTACAAGTTAACATTTTTGCTAGGGAAAATTGGCAACGGCAGGGAGCTGATTAGAGTGAAGGTACTCCAAGCAATGCTCCAAGGCTTTCCTTTTCAGCTTAAGTGCCCTTGCAGCATCCTCGACCAAACTTTACATTTTAAGATACATAATAAAAATGTCTTTAGAAAAATGATAGAAGTCAGCTGCAATGCAACAAAATTAATACAGAAACAAAAACAAAGTCCAATGCCAGAGGCTTCTTTATTCTTTGTGATAGCAAATACTAAGATATATCTACTGACCATAATTAATTTTCTTGCATATTTTAGTCTGTAAAGTTAATTCATCATAGACCAGTACATTTACAGGAGCACTTCTTAATATCTTATAGAGTGGAGTTTCTCTGTGAATACATTGGGAAGTGTTCATTAAAGTTTGCAATGGATGTGATATAACATTTCTTAGCCCATGAGGTTATGTAACTGCTTCAGTCTTTTTTTTTTTTTTGGCATTTTTTGCCCCTGCTGCCTGCTAGTTATCAGCCCCTCCCAACCAATGGACATATTCATTCACCATCACTGAGACAAGCATTGGATAGGAAAGGCCATCATTTAGGCAGCCATCATGGCAGCTTGTTTTTTTTTTCTTGTTAGTGCCCTATTCCCTTGAATGCACTTGGCAAAAGTGCAGGAGGGGTCAGCAAATGGGCTGACCACAGAGGTCTTCCCTTCACATCAACAAGGGGTACTCCATTCAACCAGACTGGGAAGTTTAAGCAATGGTCTCCAAATATTCATCAGAGAAATCTTGTCAAGTCCATATGCTCCTGAATTTGTACAGCATTCCTCACTCACTGAGAAGAGCAAGCAAGCCATATCCCTTCATTCATCCCACTTTCTGTCTCTTCAGGTGCTTGGATCAGGGATTTAGCCAGGTTACTTTAGCTTTTCTAAGTTTATCCCATATGCAGTATCATAATTCCTTAGATAGTCAGTGTCTGAACTGTGCTGCTGGAGGACACAACTCTAGTAGAATGGGAATGTCTTAGAATTATAGAAGCAAATGCTTATACAAAGCAATATATGAAAAGTGAGTGAATGAACTTAAGGAAATTCAGAAATTACATTTCATTGGTTAAGACATTGTAGCAAGAAATAAAAGCCAAAAATAGTTAGACTTGTATCTAGTTTAGTGGAAATTAGTGGAAACTAGTAATTCCCATTTAAAGGAATTTAAGCAAGTAATAAAAAAAAATGAGCTGATTATTTATATGCTTGAAATACTTATTTTTTAATGCAACTTATTTTCCAATTATTTCAGCAAGAGAAAACAGAAACAAGAAATAATATAACATATAGTATCAATTTATTATTTACCTGCTTTTGCTGGGAAAAGAAGATGGGAAGACTCTAGTGTTTAAAGAAAAAAACATTAAATGTCTAATCAGTAGGGCATGATCAGTAAACACACTTCCATATATAATCAGTCTAGGTTAAACATTATATGGTGTCCATATCTCATCATTACAATTACATTCAATTCATTTTATTTAAACATGAAGTTGTTAGTACTAATCAAGTAATCTATGACACTGCTGTTGGATATGTCTAGGAGCATTAGACTGGTGGATCATGAATTTCCCTAAGATGAACTTTCACATATTCATTTTTATTCACCAACATTTCTTATAAACATTAATTTAATCACCCCTATACATGATCACCAACCCCTATCAGTTTTCATATATCTAATATCTTTATTCTTTCTTAAAATCTTTAAGGTATCATCTCTGCCAAGATGGTAGAAGATCAAAATAGAACTAATTTCTACTTCAGGTTTTAGAAATGTTCTTAGAATAGACAATAATGGGAGATTTAAATAAAAAGTTTTGTAAATGGTTTATCAGTTGAATTCACATTATGCAGAAGAAATTAATATTCAACTTGTGGATGTATAGTCTTTTTTTTTCAAAATGTTTTATTATTTTAACATATATGCAATATATACAATGAATGGAAAAAAATTCAAAGACAGGATTCATGAAGCTTGCGCCATGCGCTGGAGTAGCGTCAGCGATCTAGCGCCAAATATGGCCGTCAAGCAATTCAGGTAAGAGTTGTTTCCATGTGCACTACCAGCGTACGCCAGAGCTGCGCAGCTCCCGGCGCATGTATGCTAATTACCCCATGTGCAGCAGTGTAGCATGCAAATGAAGGTATATAGCAATTCATGAAGTTGTGCAGGCGTAGAGTAAGCATGTAGAAATGTAAACCAAAAAAAAATGGTTTACATGTTGTCAAACATAAAATTGGAGCCATGAAAGCAGACCAAACTTATGTATTATAATGTTAATATATGCCAATGGCTAAATATATAGCCAATGGCATAAAACAACATGCACAACATATAAAAAAAAAACATTTAATTTCATGGCCACACCAATGCAAAGTGCAAAGTAAAACCGCAGTGCATTGGTGCGCAAATGAGATCATAAGGAAAATATATTTAGATGTCATAAAACTGTAATGTAACACAATTCATGATATACCCATAATAGTCAATGGCACGCATGCTACACCACAACCATGGCACAAGGGTTGCTAAGGGTCTGTGACAGTGTTCTGTGCGGTAACTAGGAATTAGCAGTCAATGCCATGCAAATGAGTCAAGTAATACTGAATTGCAAACGTCCCGCCGGCATAAGGATGTACCACACGGCGTAGCGTTACAACACCGGGGAGTGGCCTGGAGGTAAACATGACATCAAGAGAGGGGTGCGCCACCATACTTGTAAGCACATTGGATCATTGCTAATCCATGTTGCGTGTTGCTAAGCAAAGCCGCAGGATAGGGGTGTGTAAGTAGCCATAGCTTTGCTTAGCTGAAAGCACACAAGGTAACTGAAAGTTCATGTGAATGTGGATGAAAATACGCATGAAACCAGGTAAACGGATGTGCGAGGCGAGCACTACAGCTGAAACAGGAAGGATACGGGAAGACAATAAGGAAATGCTGCAGCATGGTAATTGGAGTATAAATGAGTAATTAACACCTAGAAACTCACAGTGGGCCATAGACAACAGCTAACAAGGCTGCTAGCAGCTACCTTCAGAACAGGAAAGGGAAGGTGCCGTACAGTAAAAAAAAGAGAACTGTCACAGCAGAACAAAGCATACTTGCTGTAGATCAGCTACATAACACATTTCCCAACACAATCCTGGGTTGTGGAAGCAGAAAACAAGAAAGGCGGCAGCTGGATGCATGCCTGACAATGGGAGGTGACTCCGGTTGAAAATAGAAGTAAAGGGCAATAGATGAATCACGGCAGACAAGCGTAAGTCAACACCAGAGGCCCCACAATAGCAGTACCTGCTGTAAAACCAATAATTAAGATACCCTGCAGCTGGAATAGCACAAACACACCCAATTACACCAGCATCATCTATTGCACAATAGTATAAGGTGTGAAAGCCCCACACACACACTTGTGTATACCCAGACACTCTCCACCATTGGTGTATACAGACAGGGAACTTTTAATATGTATATGTTAGGGGCTACCATAGCTTTGATTCACCAGCATGTGTTGGAGACTGACGGTGGTGTGGAGGATGATGCTGACAATCATCTCAAGCACCGGAGGAGGAGATGAGTGTTCAGACCCAGGGTAGCCTACCAGGGGGCTACATGATCTGGAGATAGTAGAGCATTACAGGGTGGACAAGGACATCATACAGCAATTTGTTGAGCTGTGCTGGCCACGCCTCAGAGCCAGAAGTAACCGAGGGGAACCCATCCCAGTGGACATGAAGGTATGTGTAAGCTTGAGAATACTAGCCACAGGTACGTTCCAAAGGCCAACTGAGGGTATCATGGGGATCTCACAGGCATCAGCATCCAGGGTATTCCACCAGTTCCTGGACGCCATGTTACCACATGCCAATGAGCACATTCACTTCCCCCGAATGCAGGAGGAGTTGGCCAGCAATATGCATCTCTTCCACCGTGTGGCGGACTACCCGGAGGTACTGGGTGCAATCGACTGCACGCACATACACATCGAGTCACAACCCAGTGAGCAGGGTAGGCGCTACATAAACTACAAGGGATTCCCCTCCATCAACTGCCAGGTCATGTGCAATGCCCAGGGCATTATCATGGATGTGTGTGCTGTCAGTCCTGGAAGCTATCACGACTCTCACATCTGGCATGCCTCACAGCTGTATCAGGTATTTGCCAGGGGGGACATCCCATATGGCCACTTGGTGGGGGATGCTGGCTATGCACTGGAACCGTGGATGATGACACCCGTCAGAAATGCACACACAGTCATGCAAGAACGCCATAATTAGGCACACGCAGAAACCAGAATCATCATAGATTGCGTGTTTGGGATTCTGAAATCACAGTTCCATTGCTTGGACATATCTGGTGGAGTCTTGCAGTACTCTCCAGGAACATGTGCCCACATCTTCATAGTATGTGCCATGCTACACAATATGATCCTGTGGAAACAGCTGCAGCAGGGACAGAATGATGAAGGCCCTCACAGCCCACCACCATTGCCAAGGGACCCAAAGGCACAGGGGGACCCAGACCACGAACACCCTGTGCTAGCCCCAATAGGCAGATGGAAGCATGCCCAATATGCCCATGCCTTGGCAAAGAGGGAACGTATAGCACACATGCACTGACAGTGTAGGCTCTCATGGACTGACACCCTTCTCCACCTGCACACAAAGCAAACATGGATGGCACACACACACGAACACCTGTAAATTGTCATGTATAGGTGGTCTACTGTGTGTATCCTACATAAGTAGCCCTCAACTATTGTACACACAACTGCCATTGGCACAAGGTAAGTCAATACCTGAACAGCATATTAAGTTATCAGCATGTGTCCATACTGTGTATACAGGTTCATAGATACATAGGTAGGTACATGCCCAACCACTGAGGCCACCCATAAGCATAGGCAAAATGTGTCTGCTGTCACCACCCCATCGATCAACTAACTGTCCCTCTGTGGAGCAGAGCCACTTGCGGGGTCCCTGGGGTGTAGCTACTGCTGTTCACCACCCACTCTGCAAGGATTCCCCTGAGTGTCAGTGAGGGGGTTTGTATAATGTAATCAGGGATGTAGTTCCAAATAATGGGGAGTATCCCTGACAGGAATCTTCACAGATGTGTACATGTTACATAGTATACCTTAAACACAGCTTGCATATATAGGTAGTTCTCCACAGAATAATAAACATGTGGAACAGACAACAGCTAAAATGTGCATTAATCACCCTTGCACCACTAGTGCCTGCTCTGAGAGGTAAGATATCACTGCTAGGATTAGAACACGCAACCATGTACACATTCATTACAATAACATACCACTAAGTTACCTGAGATGTACCAATGGCAGTCGTGTATACTGACAGGATAAACCACAAAAGGTAGGAATGTGTTGAAATAGGACAAACCGGCATGTAAACAATGAAAGGTGTATGTTTATATATATATATATATATATATATATATATATATATATATATATATATATATATATATATCATCATATATAGAGAGAGAGGGAGAGGGAGAGAGAGAGGGAGAGGGAGAGAGAGAGAGAGATATGTCGATATATGGGGATATACATATATATATGTAGATATATAGATAGGTTAACAACATCTACATAACCATGGAGGTACATATAAATGGGATCCCTACCACATACTGACTACTTTACATACCGATGCACGTAATCCCGAGGCTTAAGGTCCGAAAGAACACAGTACTGAAACACCAGATGTGCGAGGTGTAATTTCACAATGTTAATGGACAGTTAGTCAATGCTTCTGGTGTTGCGGTTTAGGTAGGTTACTGTGTGTACGTGTGTTTCATAGGGCTGTAGTGTGTGTAAGTGTGTGTGTTCTGTGTGTGGTGTGTGTTCTTGGGGGACTGTAATGTGTGGTTGTGGGTTAGCTTTGTGCGTCTGTTTGTGCGACCTAGGATGTAGAATATTAAAGTAGGGGGTGGTGTGGGGGGTGCAGACACCTACATGGGGGGTGTAGGGGGGTTTGGCCACCTGCTCATACGTAGTGTAGGATGGTTTGTTTGGATGTGTTGGGTAGCAGTGTGTCTGTGAGTGCATGTGTGTGCTCCATGTTCATGTTACCTTCGCGAGTTACTGTCGATGTCGGTAATGTGGGGTATGGGAGTCTGTTCCCGGGACTGTGTGCATCAGAACACTGTGGTTTCAGGATTCCGTAGGTCTCCCATATACAGCGGTTGAAGTGTTCACATATGTGTATAACATAGACCATAGCAATCACACATTCCGCCACTACCAGCCTTTATGAACAAAGGATATGGAGTATATGCCTATACAATATTACAAATATGTGCTATGGACATGAGCCAGTGATAGTGTTACCACCTGTTCCACTTTGCAAGGGACACTCCCTCTTTGGGCAGTTGTGTTCTGACCAAATATATTAAACATGGCAAATGTCCTGGGATTGTATGACATAATTAAGTACCATATGTACTGTAATAGTTGCATATAATAGTTATTTCTGTATCTAAAGTACCTATATAGTACAGGAAACAGGATAAGATACTAAACTGCTACAAGAATAAGCTTATAATTAGGCAAGAAAGGAAAGTTCTATCTCTTGTACTGACCGTGGGTTTGTGTTGGCCTGTAAAATCAGTTGTGTGTTCCAAAAAGGACCCACTATGGATATATGAAATGGTGGCAACCCTAGCCAAAGAGGGTCAGTCACCAACACAACTACGATGACTGCAAATACCTATGACAGAAATACACAGCTATCATGTAGCAACACGTTATTACATTCAGATGTATTACTGAAGGGATTCTGGGACTAACATCACCTGCATGCTGTACAGGAACCACATAACAGTGCCTTAAAGAATCAGCCTGCAAATACCATTGTATTGGTCCACAAAAGTATAGGTGTTCAAATAGGGAAAGAACCCTCATGCACATAGCGATTATGTATAAAAGCAGTTCCTACACACCTGCATTTGCGAAGCACACCCACCAACATCACCCCCACACCCAAACATATTACAATACAAACTGTAATAACATCACAAATCATTCACACACTGTACGACATCTGCAGAAGCCTTAACATACCTTGTCAGAGACACACTGACATGGCCCTATGTGAAATAGCTGCTGTTATACAATGGAACAGCTGCTGATGTAATAGGGTTTGTTTGCACTAATCACATTTCAGAGGGTTGTGCGTACACCGGGATGTGTTAGCAATTAGTGAGTAACAGCACAGTATGCTACACTTGTACACCAAATCAAGGATGTCTGGTGAGCACACTGTACACCACATAACAGTTCATGCATAGCCATATGGCCTTGAGCTGGCCAAACATCCTTGCCAGACTTAAACATCTGCAGAAGTATCAGGTACAAACAAACCCTACATAAGTAGCACTGTTCCAAAATATAACAGCTGTACTCACATGTAGAACTAAATCATCTAGCCATTACACACAGTCCACGGGAGTCATGAAGCTAATATATCTCTGTGTGTCTCCATATAGCTGTTGAAATATATTGCAATAACACATCTAGGCTGTCTCCCTCGAAAGTAAGGCAAACGGACAATACCCAAAAGGAGTACTCACTTATACACCACTGTTGCCATGGTATCAGCTAATGGAGTAGCTGCACAACTGATGTGCATCTAATTAACTACTTTGGAACAACAATTGGTGGACAGGATACCACATGTTACCAATATGTAACTAGAAAAGGATGTGTTATCACACATTCAAACTGTCCGTATATACCAGCGGAACGATACAAAGAACATTGAAATACAAACTGAAAAGGATTGAATCAACTGATAACGACACCTCGGGTTACTAATAAGGTATGTAGAACAGTCATTATGTCTGCGTATGTAGTACTATTCTGTAGTATTTAAAGTGCACGTGATCCATATAGTGGAAACAGTTATCTTGTAGTGATGTATTGTTGAGCATAGTAACGCTTGTAGTATTTGTGTGTACTGCTGTAGGTCACAAGGCAAACACCGCATACACCACAAGGGATGCTATATAAGGGCTTTGAATAGAAATACTCCTCACCAGCCGATGTCAGTGGCAGGGCTGGTCCAACAAGTATGTGCTATAACAGGGGATAGTACATGTTGATATATTGTAACTGTAGCCATATGTATGGGTGTAATACAGAGAATAACATGTGGAAGGTTGGGCCACTGTGCAAGTATGCTTTGCATTGTGGGATATTGTGCCAATAACTGTGTAATGTACAGTATTGTAGGCAGATATGTATTACAAGCTACATAGAATTACTGTAATGGTAGGCAAACATTAGTTATGTCAATTGGCATTTACAATACACAATAACAGGATACATATGTCCTTTAGTGAGCTGACAGTTTATCAGCATGATAGCAAAGTAAAATGGAAGACCTATTTAACTATCCATGCACATAAGACATGTAATATGTGCAAAGGTAGGTACTAGGCTGTCTTACCAAGGGTATCTGTAAGCCTAGCTAGCGTGTGTTGTCTTTCGCCACCCCCATAGGTTGGTTCCCTGTGCCTCTGAACGGCAGAGCCAATAGTTCCCTGTGCCTCTGTCCAGCAGAGCCACTGCAGTGATCCCCGGGTACATGTCTGTCTCCCATCCACACGTCAAGGTTTCCCTTGAAGACTGCTCATGAGAGGCCCTGCCTGATGTACATTGGAATCACGTTCCAAAGCATAGGGAGTGTCTGGGTCAGGAATCTATCCATCCAACATGTCCTACTCATCGTTGTGGTTAGGTATCCCTAGAGTATGTGTCTCTCAGGGGCTTCTGTTTAGGTGGAGCATATCCAGCAATACAGGGTTGGACATGGGCCTTGTATGTCAAGCAGAGATCACCTGTGAGTATGTGGTATGCAACTGAGTACAGCTGAAGTTTCGTAGGTTGGGCTGCATAGGTCATCTGTTTGAGGTCAGTAATCCTCTTGGTGTGGTACTGGTGTGGTCTTCTAAGCTGTTGCAGTTGTCTTGTAAGGTATATCCCAAATGGGATGTTGTATCCTTTAATGGGTCTGATATGACATGTGTAGAGTCACAATGGCCCCTCTGATCTGGATGTGAACCCATTAGAGGTTGGGGGGCCATGTAGAAGGATATTCTAACCACCTTGTCATTATGGGTATCGAAGGAGAGATTGCTATCTACTGGTGTTTCTGGATCCTGTATTACCTTTTCTGTATGTAGGGGACTAGCACCTATGTGGTAGTACGCAGGTAATTAGTTATATCCAAAGGGGATGAATATGCACTTTTAGGTATTCAGCTTGACGCCATAATATTAACACCAGGTATCCGTCTCAGTGCGACCCTTCCAAAAGGTGTCTGTAACAGCTGGGGAAACAATTATGTCCCCTAGTTTGCAGTCGTCTGCAAACCTTTTCAGTCAAAGCCCTCCTGTGCTTGTCTGTATGTCAGAGAAGTATATACTGAACATGAGGGGTCTTAGGACTGAGCTGTGGGGGTTGGCAGTTGTAACTGGTATACAGTCAGACCTAGGGTATGCAACTCCCACTGTGTAGGGTCTGTCCGTGAGCCACTTTGCAAACCATCACATGACATAGGGGTTAATGTTCAGGCGGATGGGTATAATGATAATACCAGAAGAAGGAATGGTGTTGAAAGCCTATGAGAGATCTAGGTAGGCTGTGTGGACCTCCTTACCCTCATCTAATGCCTTGGTAACTGTCTCTAAGAAGTCCACCAGGTTTAGGAGACATGGTCTGGCCTTAACAATGCCAAACAGGGAGGGGTCAAAGGCTGGGAGGTACCCAATGTCTCTGTGACAGCGATCCATGATGTGCACCACAGCCTTGTAGACCAGGCTAGTCAGGCCTATAGGGAAATAGGTCCCGTGGTCCATTGTGCCGCCACCTTTGTGGAGTGGGATAACTGTTGCTGTGTGCCATTCAGGGGGAACTATGCCTGATGTGAGGCTATTATTGAATATGGTGCATAGGTGTGGAGACAGTACTATCCAAAGTTCATGTAAAACACAGCCTGGGATGTTGTCCGGTCGCATGGATGCTGTGATATTGCCTTTAGAGTGTGCAGCTTTGAGAGGGATCTGCCAGAATGTTGCCAATATCAATTGTTTCTGTAATATTCATGCCTTTGTGCTGTAATTCAGAGCAGATCTGGTTGTTGACATTGAGGCTTTGTGGTTGTTGTTGGCATTAGTTGCATTATAGTTTTCATAGCTAGCTTTGGAGGATCTTATAAGGGATCTCACCTTCTTACTGAGGCTGGCCATGGATCTCCTCCATGCATGGTATTGTACTCTCATTTGCAACAGTGTCTTCCTCCTGTAGTACAAAATGTTTATGGCAGGGGCCCACCAGATTAGTTTAGTTAATTATGAGTATAGTGTCCTGGTTCTGTCTGGGATAGCACAAGCCATGCACTCCTGTAAGTGCTTATAGAGTGCATTTGCATAGGATTCAGCAGTTGTAACAGTACTGTCCATCTGCATGGGTGTCATGACGTCCAACACATCTGCCTTAAGAAGCATGTAGTTGGCCTTGTAGACATATTATACTGTGGTTCCCTTAATGGGGGGTAGGTGCGGGATGTGGATATCAACGGTGTTCAGCACATGGTCTGATCGGACCAATGAGGAGTTGGCTTCACATGTGGAGCACCAGTCACTCATGTTGGTAATGACTAGGTCTAGGATATTGTTGCCCCTGGTGGGTGTGTGGATATGTTGAGTCAGGGCATTGGTGTTTATGAATTCCAGAAACCGTTGAGCTAATGTGTTGGTACACGAGTAGTTTTCCCAGTTAATGGTGGGGTAGATACAGTGAGACTTATGTGATGAGTGTGGTGTTGGGCGACTGTGTACCTTCTTCACATGACAGTCAGGGTCAGGCTTGGTTGGAGAGACCTTTACCTCCAGTTTGGCTAGATGAGTGCATCTCTCACAGGTTGTAGTGTTGGGTGGTAGGTGGAGAGGCTTGTTCAGGTACATGAGGCAATGTGTACATTGCCTCAAGATGTCCAGATTCATCAGATAGACAGGTGAGAACACTGGCAGTTGACTCTTGGACATGCCTGAATATAGAACTACATTCACCTAGATAAGTGAGGAAAGTGAGTACAAGAGCTACATTGCTCTACGCAAATGAGAAAAGTATGTACAAAACCTGTTTACCCTTACCTGTAGGTGATGTGGAAGACTGAGTGCTATAGTAATTATTAGCTTACACAGTGTTTACAAGTCCTAAACAAGTGCTTAGCATGAATAAGCAATCCAGATAGGGTCTTGGATAATATAAAAACATGGTCCCCTCCCACCAACAGGTACACAAGCATATATCCATATACACCACAGGGCCCCTGTACCCACAACTATGCAGGTACAAGCTGCACTTAATCTGCATGGGATTTGCCCACACCACAGGTTGTATCATACCCATATGGCAAAACAAGATGCTCTCCACATACACATCATGTAAAACATAGCTCCATGTCAGGTTGTGTACACACACTGAATGGTGCACAACAACAGGTATCACAACCCACAAAGGGGGAGACACCACTGATAATGGGAAGTACTGCACTACTACCCTACTGAGTCTGGTCTGGAATGCCATGAACTTTGATCACTTAAGTGATGTCAGCAGTACAGATGTAGATGACAGTATGGTTGATATCACACTGCATATCATAACCTTGCCAGGTCATAGGACATCATCACACATACTGTGCACCACCTACACTTGGTATACTAGATGTACATTCCTATGTCACAGGAGTGTTTTGCAACAGGACTGCTGGCAGAACCAACACTATATAAGGTGTCTGAATAATACATGATCATCACACCAGTGGCAGCTACAGTATGTCAGGGTTAATGAATTATATTCCCCCTTATTGTAGTCCATACCTCACAGACAAACAGGAGGCATCTGCCTATTGAAGTATGTGAATGACTATGACCTAGGAGCAATAGCTGACTCACATTGTCACCCCTATGTTAATAAACCTGTACCCATGAACTACCACCTTGGCAGCGGTCATCATAATGGACACTTGTGTGTGAGGGATGCAGCTGGGCAGTTGTCTTTCCTGTGATAGCTACATCACCACACCTGTCAGGGAGTCATATGTGGCAACCCTAATAATGATAGGGTGCCATTCATGAATATAGAGATCATTGTCCAGCCATATAGAACACTCAAGTGACCCATATCAGATCACATATTTCCTTTAAGGGGTATTGGCCATGTGCAGATGGCCTACACCAGCATTCCCATTCCCCATCTCCACTATGTAGCATGATGCCTACCCTGAATAAATCCATGTCCAACCCAGTGATGTCGGACACGCTAGATGTACTCATCCTGATCTCAAACACATACTTCATGGACATCCACCTACCACATGCTGGACAGATCCTTGTCGCATACACTTGACATAGTCCTGCCATACTATGCATTTCTGTCCGTCAAAGCTGCACATCACTCCCCTCTCAGACATGGTGTGATGACCACATGATAATGCATGGTATATGTATCATTAATCCTGTGGATCAGTAATGTGGCACTACTCCACCTGGCCCCACAGACCGACCTGCCGGCTTCTGCCAGGTAACCTTTCATCCTAGATGCATACATGGCCCATGGCATATAGCCCACTAGTTGACTTTGACTGTACATGCTATAGTTGATATCCATCCCCGCAGATACCATCTGGCTAGCCAGTGTCCCATGTGTATCACATGTGCAACACAGGTGATACATGGCAGGATATTGAATCACTGTACAGTGCCGTGTAGATGTATATGGCAGAACACATACATGTAAAACCTTATGTGAGCATGTCTGCAGAGTCACAGGTCATGTCTGTTAAGGCAGTGTAATTCCTTATATGTGACATAAAAAAACCTTAAAGTGGAAAA
>NC_056735.1:328693718-328891218 GCF_019279795.1 Protopterus annectens
CCTCTGCCCAGCATTTGCTCGGCTTAATGGTCAACCCTGCCCTCTGTAGTCTGCCCAGCACCTCCCTGACATGCTGAAGGTGCTCTGGCCAGGAATGGCTGTAGATGTCAATATCATCTAGGTAAGCAAGGGCAAACTCTCCTGCTCCTTCAAGGATATGATCTACTAGCCTCTGAAAAGTTGCTGGGGCATTCTTCATCCCAAAGGTCATCTTGGTGAACTCATATAAGCCAAAAGGAGTCACAGAGACTAACTTCTCTCTAGCACTGGGAGTCAATGACACCTGCCAGTAACCCTTGGTAAGATCAATGGTTGTAAGATACTTAGCTGTACCCAGCTGCTCTAGGGCCTCATCTGTCCTAGGCATTAGGGTAAGCATCTGACTCTGTGTGACTATTTAATTTCCTGTAGTCCACACAGAACCTGGTGTTGCCATCCCTCTTTGGCACCAGAACCACTGGGGAAGCCCAGGGACTGTTGGACTCTTGAATCACCCCTAGTTCCAACATTTCCTGTAGCTCCTCCCTCAGGGTCTGTCTGACACTCTCAGGCACCCTATAAGGGTCCTGTCTAATAGGCCTTTGGGGTCCTGTATCGACCTGGTGCTGCACCAGGTGGGTGCACCCTGGTTTCCCAGTGAACATGTCTCCAAATTCCTGCAACACTGCTCAGATTTCTCGGACCTGGGTAGGAAATAGCTGCTGAGACATTGCTACCCCTTCCAGTGAGGAAATCATTCACCAGATCTCCTTCCAACTCCTCCTGCAATCCACTGCAAAGGCTCAGCACAAGGGCCTCCCTATCATGGTAAGGTTTCATCATGTTAACGTGTTACAATTTGTGCCCCTGCCTTCTGCCTAGCAGTTCCACCATGTAGTTAACATCACTTATCTTTCTTACTACCTTGTAGGGTCCCTCCCAAGCTGCTTGCAGCTTGTTGTGTCTGGCAAGAATGAGAACCATTACCTGCTGCCCCACAGCATACTCTATAACTTGAGCATTCCTGTCATACCACACCTTTCTCTGTTGCTGGGCTTCTGCCAGGTTTTCCTGGGCCAAGCCCATGAGTTCCCTGAGCCTTGTTCTGAGCTTTAGAATGTATGCCACAACAGACTCCTTGTGAGACTCGCACTCACCTTCCCACTCATCTCAAATTAAATCTAGAGGTCTCCTCACCCTATGCCCATACAGCAACTCAAAGTGTGAAAAACCTGTGGATTCCTGGGCAACCTCTCTGTAAGCAAACAACAGATGGGGCAAATATGTGTCCCACTCCCTCTTAAACTGATCTGAAAATGCCCATAGAATGGACTTGATTGTAGAGTTTAACCTCTCAACAAGACCATTAGTCTGGGGATGGTAGGAGACAAGTCTTCATGTGCTTCACCCCACAGGACATCCACAGACAAGCCAGCAGGTCTGACATGAAATTGTCACCTCTGTCAGTCAGTATTTCTTTTGGGAAACCTACCCTGCTGAACATCTCTAACAAAGCATTTGCCACCTTCTCTGCCTCAATGGAGGACAAAGCCATTGCCTCAGGGTATTGTGTAGCATAATCCACTACCACTAAGATATACTTTTTCCCTGTGGAACTTGAGGTACTCAGAGGACCCACAATATCCATAGCTACCCTCTGAAATGGCTCCTCAATCACAGGAAAAGGCATCAAAGGAGCTCTCACCTTGTCTCCTGCCTTGCCTACCTTTTGGCACTGCTCACAGGTCCAGCAGTACCCTGTTACATCTCTGAAAATTCTAGGGCAATAGAAGTTCTGCATAATATGCCTCTTTGTCCATTTTATGCCCATATGACCTGCAAAGGGAATATCATGGGTTATGGTGGCGCCAGATGGTAGACTCTAGGCACTACCAACTGCTGTACTCTCTCATCTTCTAGCCCTCCCTCAGGGGTCCACTCTCTGTATAGTAACCCTTTGCCCCAGTAACTACCTATCTATATCAAACAAAGCTCTTCATTAGCACTCTTCAAGAAAAATCTTGATGATTGGATGGGAAATAGGACATTCACCCTGGGGATCACCTCTGTGGCTCTGCTCAACAGTGGCACAGGAAAATAATTTTCTTGGGTGGCAAAAGCCAGGGTACCTTTTTGGCTGGGCTTGTATAGGCCCCAGGGGTGATAGCCTAGTACCTACCTATGATCCTATGAACCTATACATATCCCCCTTTCCTTGAGAATCAGGTGCCTCCCTAGCTACCTGCCTCAGGCCTTGCAATGTAGGGTCTGAGAGCTGAGCCTGTCTCAACTGTCTCCTTGTACCCCTTCCCAGCTCCCCTTCAACAGGAAGTCTAGCATCCCCTGACAGTGGTGCCTCACTGTCAGCATGGGTACTACTACTCACCTCTACCTTTGCAATCACTCTGTCCAAGGGACCATCAGTACACCCAAGCAGCTGTGGCTCACCTTCAGGCTCACTACTACAGGTTAGCTTCCTCCCTGAAGTAACCACCTTACCAGTCCTGGCTGCAAGTATGCAGTCTGTCTGGGTCTCCCCATGCTACCAGATCCACATGCTTGTCTCCTAGCCTGACCATGTGTAACTGCATAAGCACATGGTACTGCCTCATCCAAATCCTTCCCTCTCAGGACATCTGCAGGATGGTAGTTTAGTGCCCTTGTTGTCCCAAGACAACCTACTATTGGCATTTTGTCTTTCCCACTTACTGGATCCCTCACCTTTGGTTCTCCACCTTGCCTCCATGGACACCTGAATGCCACATGGCCCCATTGATTGCATTCAAAACATTTAACCCTAGCTCCTGGACATGTACCTGGGCTATTGGCTATCCCTGATACTGGCAGATTTTGTTGCGGCAGTCTGTGCTGCCCACCATGGGTTCCTTTAGACCCATGAGCATTACTGGGGATCCCCTGCCTGTGCAGGGCTGCCCTGCTTGCCAGGTATAGGTCTCCCTTCTTCTCCAACTCATCTGAAGTAGCATATTGTCTATCAGCTAACCAGATCCTCATGTCCTCAGGCTAAGGGCTTGTTTCCTCACCAAAAGGTCTGCCAGCCCTTCAAAAGTGGTGATCTGATATCCACTCATCCACCTATGAAAATAAGTGCTCAGTTCAGCAACATATTCACACACACTTTCATCTGCCTTGTGTCTATGCTCATGAAACTTTTTCCTATACTTTTCAGGTGTTAACTTAAACAGTTCTAAAAGACATTTCTTTACAGCAGTATAATCAAAACATGCAATGTCAGACATTTTGGACAGAACAGTTACAGCTTTACCATGGAGTAAGAGGGGTCAGGATCCATACCCAGAGCCCTTGGTCAACTTCATACTGTTCACATACCCTCTCAAACATATGAATGAAACTATCAAAATTATCCCCCTCTTTAAACTGTGGAAGAAATTTACTGACCTTTTGTGCTTCTGGGGTCCAGTTGATCCTTTCCCCATTACCTCCATGACTCTGGCAAAGCGTCAGCAACTCCTTCTTATGCTGCCTCTGCCTCTCTTGTTCCTCAGCTTGCAGACATAACAGTTTCTCATTCTCCTCAGCCTGCAAATGTCGCCGGCTCTCATTTGCTTCTAATTCCACATGCCTGGCCTCCAACTCAAGTCTCTTTAGCTCCAGCTGGATTTTTAAGTCCACTGCAGAAAGGATGAACTGTCCAATCTCCAAGGGAATTATATTTCCACTGCCAGTCTGATTGTCCTCCTGGTTGCTGTTTTCTGATGCAGCTGTAACCAAGGCTGCAATCAGGTCTGCCATATTCAGGCTTCCATGCACCAGTCCCCTAGCCTGGCACATCTCTGCCAGTTGGCTCCTTGTCAGCTTTTCATACTCCTCTGCTGACATGCTGCCTGCTCACCCTGACTAACTAAGCTAACAAAAGAAATAAAACAATTGTGATCTGAACTCTGAGTATTCACTGCATGGCTGTTTTAGAGTACAAAACACCTTCAAAGCTCACTGTACATAAGCTACAGGATTCACTCTACCCACAGCACTACAAGCCAATTAGTGTTTGCTAACCAATTAATATATGGTGTGGATATCCCACTGCTGCCAAACAATTAATATGTGAGGATATCCCAACCAGTGCCACCGATTAATATGTGATGCCCGTGCCCTGGCCCAGCAATCAAGGAGCCTCAATCCTCACCACTAACACCAGAGAGGGTGTCTCATATGAGAGGAAGGATAACAAATACACACAGTACCGTGCAAGTTCCCTTAAGAGCACACAGAGATAACAGTCAGTCTGGGTCTGGTCGCTCCCTTGCTCCCCAGGTCCCCAATAAGACTCCCCACTGGCACAGCTATACGGTCCAGATTTCAGCCTAGCTAGGCAAGCTAAAATCTCCAGCACCCTCTCTGTCCAACCAGTGCTTTGTGTCCCTACCCAGGTAGCTGGAAAACACACACACACACACTTTGAGATAAGTTTATACAACCACACAGACACTCCTGGGGAAGGCTGGCACAAGTTCTCCAGCTGTGCCCCTTTTACCCAGACTATATGGTAGTAATTACTGCCACCACTCAGCTAATACATATCAGCTACTCAAAGGCCCTTAAAAGGGTGTCCAATTATTACTGTGCAATAGTATTATCCAATTGGTAAATGTGACTAATCAGTCAAGGCTTATTAGCGTGGCTTTGTACAGTAATCACTATAAATATGCAATGTACTCTAGAGCTTAAATTGTCTCTACACAAACCAGCCACAGTTAAAAGGTTTTAAAATATTTATTAATAAATAATTAAAACCACAAGACAATACTTTCTACTACAGTCAGTGCTAGTCAAGAGTTCAGAGATCACACAGAAATACTTAAAATAAATCAGTAGTACAGTTCTGACATCACAGAAAAACACAGTCTAATCTTTCTAATTTTCTAGCTATTGCTAAAAGAAAACACAAGTCTAAGATAACTTACATAAGAAACAGGCAGAGTGCTGAGTTGGATAGTCAAGACAAAAATGCTCAATGCCTTCTGGTTCTCTCTGTTTAAATTGAAACTGCAGTTCTGATAAAACATTACATCATTTCACACTTTTCTGGTGATCCCAGGCTGACAGAAACTGCATTTACATTATTTTGCACTTAGAGCAATAAAGGACATTCCATATGTAAATTCTGTTCATTAACTTTCCTTAAAACAATAGGCAGGAAGCTTTCTTCTAGCCGGACTGGAGCCGACTTTAGATCAAAGGGTCACAACATGCTTTTACTGGGTCAGTAGAGAGCACTGTTGCCACATTTTTGTAACAGCATTTCTTTACAATTAAGACAACAAGCCTGTAGTTTACATTCATATTTACAAATGACAAAATTATCTGTAAAATTCTATCTGGCTAGGCTAGCAGCCTTCACCCTTCTCTACTAGTCTTTACAGGAGTATTGCTTTTGTGATTGATAAAGTAAATGCAGATAAAGGCTGCATGACAGTTCACTGATTCTTTTCATCTGATGTTAAATAATTGAGATCATAAAAGAGCCCTCACTCAAATTAAGTCTGACTAACCTGTATAGAGTATTCCACAAAAGACTGCAATCATAGCTGACATTTCTTTAATACCAGTAGATTAATAGTGATGAATCCAATAATGGTCTAATATATCTGAAAATTACACAGAACATGTTGCTGCTTAAAAATACTTGTCAATGAAGCTGATTTCCTGACAGTGACATTAATACACTTAGAAGGTAAATAGCTAAAATTAACCTACAAAACTGCTAACTACTGAACCCAGAAGCTCTTTAAGGAAAGATGAAATATTCTCATTATCTAGCTATTTAGTGCAATTGACTGTGGCAATTCCCAATCTGCTGCTATCTACAATATCAATATTTTAACCAAAAAAAGGCAATGGAACAACAATTGTGCATTTCTTGTGGAAGTAGACCCTACCATGACAGAGTTTTTGAGCTCAACAGGTATAAAACTGATGTCATTTGCTCAAAAAGAAGCAGATATTACATGATTATCTAAATAATTTAAACAAGCCATATCCTGCTTATTTAGGACTGTCCTGACATATGCCTGGGTTCAGAAATTTGGTGTCAAAAAAGGGGGGTAGCCAATAGTCTTCTATGTGGTGGCAGAATGAGATTTCTCACACATTCCCTTCATGACTAGGAAATCCATTATTATGTAGTAATACAACAAATAAATAAACAAAACAAATAAATAAAATATAGAACCAGCAAACGCACCATTATATAAAATGCTTGTTTAATTTTACAGAAGTAAAAACAATAAAATATATATATATGTGACAGATGATCGCTTTCAATACCAAATACGTTTCATCAGAGCTAAAAACAAACTAACAAGCAGTGCTTAGAAACAGCTAAGAAAATTCTAAATCACCTAGTAAAGTCACATGATCTCAGCAAGGGTTTTAAAAGTATAAACTCATTTAATCCTTTCCCTTTATCAGACTGTAAATCAACATCCATTTAACTTCCAAACATTCTGTTTTTGTCTTAATATCACATGCTCTAGTTCCTACATTCAATAACTCTAAAACTAAAAATTTAAAGGAGTGTTCAATACCAGTGCTACAAATATGCTTATACAAAGCATTCCTATTATCACATCTGCTTATTTCTTACAAATGTTCCCTGATATGAATCTTCAACATTGGATTTGTCTACAAAACATAGTAGCATTACCACTGATCATAAACAGTCAAGTAGACCATGTTGCTACTAGTACAATAAGTATAAACAATGAATTTAAAGGTATGTCCAGTGACAGGATATAAAAGTATCAACAGTTTTAACATATTTACATGTGGTACATAATCTGCATGGATGTGTCCCATTCCTAACAGAAATACAGGGTCTATAGCTAACCAAAGGTTTATAGCAGAGCAGTTTCTATAACAAAAGCATGGAGTTTCACCAAGGAAGTCCCTGCATCTGGCATCAGTTGGCAAAATATGTCAGTGCTTCCTAATGATGTCACATATAGGTTGAATGTCATTTGAATAAGTGACACACATTCTAAAATCATATCCATTATTGTTCTGTCTAACCACAGTGTCAACAGAAAACTTAGAAAAAAAGATCTAGCCAAGTCATTTCTATGTGATAGAACCTCATGACATGCTATCCCTATTTCATGTTCAGAGTACCCCTTAGAATGAAAGTCCTCACTCAAGGCATCAAAGAAGTAAAGCATATTCTCATCATTTCTGTTCAGTTTTGCATGTCTATAGAATTGCCATTTCAGCACATTATGCTTTACATACTTGGGATGCATACTCTGACAGTGCAGTGTGCTCACATTCTTACACAATTTTCTATAAAATTGAGTGTCATAGCCATCCGGGGTACTCAAAATGCAAGCATCCAGGCTGATGTCTCCTGTTTTACCTGGGAAATTTGAAGAAAATTGTAAAGAAATACCATCAAATGGATTAGTAGAAGCCTTAAAAACTGTTGAGATCATACTTCTTATGACTATCTTGATTTGTATTAGAAGAACCATTGACATTCATATTACCAAATCCAGATGGCAAAAAAGATAAATTTTCCTGTAAACTAGCAACAGGAATAATCATGTCATCCAAAACTTCAGCTGAAGTATCATCATACAGGTTCTGTGATGCCCCATCTTAGTAATCCCCCATGTCTGTGTACCACTGGATGGCTGTAAAGTTATTAACACATCCAAAAATGGCTTTATCAGTACAAAAACCCAACCAAGTGAAACTTCTTTTCACTGAATCAAAATGATAGAAAAATGTAGACACGCATGCACTATGTGATGGTGTCATTTCTGAGGAAGTGCTTTGCCAGGAAAGTGAATCCAGAAGATTATGTGTGGACTGCAGTGACCCCTGTCATGTTGCACCCTCAAATGTATAGATGTTTGCATTTGTGCACCAACACTAGCTTACTGTAAATGGAGTTTCTTTTTTTTTCTTTTTTTTTTCTCCTCTGTGCAGCTATGGAGTTAGTATATATAATTAATGGGGTATGAGGACAAGGGCCCTCACATGAGGGGGTGCAGGAGGGGCTTGTCCTCTTACAAAACATTGCTTTTATGCTGTATTTTGTTATGTGGAATGTTTCTAATTTCTGATTCAGTGAAATTAAGTTTCTGTTGACTGAGTTTTCTGTCAAATTGCTTCAACTGTTGGGGTTTGTGTCAACTGCAGTTCTATACAGTGATATTTAAACATATATATATTGTGAAGAGAAGGTATTCCTCATTAGGTGTTTGATGCCCCTCTGTACTACTATGGGCAATTTCATTCTCCTTTGCCTTTGCTCTGGCAATTCCTACCATATCATTGGCCCTCTTCTTGCACTATGTTACTGCACAGTTACCTCCACCAACAGCATTTACATTCATAGCCAGTTGTTTTCAGGCCTTTCCTCTCTCATCTTGTTTGGGTCCTCCTTTTCACCAAAGGTGTATGCCATATGTCCTAACAACTACCATGAGGATGGGATGTGGATCCTCATGGCTAAAATTGTCCTTTCTCTGTCTGGATCCCAGATGCTGCATTGTTCATGCATCTAAAACTATATACCAAAATCATACACTGAAACTTTTTTACACTAATCAGCTAAACAGTACAGCAATGAAAGTATGCCTGCTTTCATCACAAATAAATTGAAGATCTGAGCACAAAATCAGGTCTGGTGATACATCACCCATATTCATATACACATGAAAGCAACCTGTATCTTGATCAGAAGCATTACAAGCTCAACCATCACCCTATCCAAACTTTTTAAGTGGGGAGCAAAAAAAAAGCACTTCACTGTGGTATATTACAGTTACATTCAACATCCCCATTGTTTAAAGAAGAGTAAAAAAGTCATATACATGCCCTCCAGCTCCTTCGTTGGAGATAAAAAAAAAGTCCATTTCTTCTACTGGAACATCTACCAGGTGGCCAAATGCATGACATAACCCCCATCCTCTCCTGGTTCAGCCATTCAGGTCTCAAAACAGTTGCTACACCTTATACTCTCCCTGCATGGACATCTACTGCCCTCATGGCTTAGTTAAAAAAAGAGACTTCTCTCTCTCTCTCTCTCTCTCTCTCTATTTACTATCTTTTTTTTTTTTTTTGTAGCAAACTGCTCACTACAATGCAGCAAGCAGTTACTACAGTTTAGGCTACACACAGAGTGCTACAGTGCTCAGTTTTGACCAAAATGTAATACCAGCTTATAAAAGCCAGTATTGCATAAAAGAGAGAGACCCAGAACAGCTGTTTGCATACCCTAACACTTTGCACCCATTGAAGTTGCCCCTATCGCCTCACCCTAGTTATGCTACTGATCTTGATGCAAGGATACATTGTTTAAAATGCAGTATATCAGACTACAGTAATTTCAAAATATGTACTTATATCCTGTGTAGCATAATCACTAAATGCCACTAAAAATGAATTTCCAAAGTCTTTTATATTGCTATTATGACTACTTCCATATATATTTCCAGGGCTGCTGTCAGGCGTTTCTGTTCATAAATTACATTAATTTCATCTGTATTTACATGAGTCACCTGCATGTGACCATCAGATAAAAAAACACAATTTTCCTAGTAATCATTGTTATCTAACATCATGAACTGCTTCCTAATAAGTTCTAATATATATATTTTTTATTTTTATATCTTACTTTACAATTTAAAATGGCAGTCAAACTTATTCACATATATTCAAGTTAATTTATGAGTATTGTAAGCAAATGTGACTATTACTGTTATGTCTATGAATTGCAGTATTACATGCATAAGTCAACAAATCCACATAACCAGGACTCTGGTAGTTGAGAATATGCTGTGCAGAGCTGTGTGACTTCCAGGTCCATGTAAATGTGTGCACAACTCTAGTAATTCTCTAATGTCCTTATAATCCTAAAGCAGAATCCATATGCCCATTATGAATATTCTGGCA
This sequence comes from Protopterus annectens, assembly GCF_019279795.1. Lineage (NCBI taxonomy): Eukaryota > Metazoa > Chordata > Ceratodontiformes > Protopteridae > Protopterus > Protopterus annectens. Next base: position 328,703,637 of record NC_056735.1, read on the forward strand.
TGACTTCCAATCACTCAACAGTTAATATGCATTCATGACATACACAGGAATATTTTTTTATACAGAAAAGATAAACAGTATGAACTGATGCAATACTGCAAAATGTATGCTTAAAGAATGATTACTGCATGGAATTCTGGTTTATTTTTCAAATAAAGATAACAACAGAAGAGCACAGAAGCAGGATCATATCTAAGCAACTTAATAAGTAATGATTTCATAACTGAATTTTATTCATCATGGGAATGAAATGCAAATGCATTCCTTTAAAAATCTATGTGACAAAACAGTCTGGCAAAACTAATAATAGCAGTTCCATGTCTAATGCCCACTACATGGTATGTGGTTTTACGTATAATATCATCATATCCCAGAAGGTGTGGTTCCAAGCTTGTGAACAACAGACCTGAACATGCATTTTTCATTTTGTTACTGGAAATTTGAAAGATGGCAGTACCTGTGAAAGTACAAGGCTGAGCTCCAAGCTAGTCTGGCAAAGACACTGAAATTATGATCTATCTTCTTAGAAATTCATAAGTGAAGAAAACTGAGACATTTGCATGTGAGTTGGACTGGAAAAAATGACATCTGTCAAAATCTGGATGAGTACCTGTTATTCCTGATAGGAATCACCTCTGAAATCCTGCGCTGTCTAAAGAGGTGTAGGCCAAACCAGTGACTGAGTATGTAGACAAGGTGAAAGTGAGAAGACTAGATTTCTACGGTCAGACTCTTTTCTTTTTTTTTAATTCTTAACAAAAATATGTTTAAAAATATACTAAATAAAATAATTCTATACACAAAGATTGCACAAGAAATAAAGTACTTTCAGGACACTATTGTAGCACAACCCATATCAGCCAGAAATCAAATGTATTACCATGTCTTATGTTATACCAGCATATGTCAGTAGCATAACTACACTGGAAATATAAAAATCACCACCACTTTATAGCACTATAGTAAATGTTCCTCGGTTTCCAGAGCCATTTCCCAGAATTTTACTTTATTTGAATAAAATGCTAATAAAAATAAAAAAATAACTGTTAATAAGGATTGCAATGATGTATTAGAATATGAGTGAAATTACTGTCTCCTTTTCTTGTCTCTCTATCCTCTCTCCTCTTATTTTAATTATGCATTCCTTTATCCTTCTTTATTTTCTCTCTCCTATTTCTGTTTTTCCAAAGGTTCAAAATCCTTAGAAGCAGCCCAATCATGCTCCTTGCAGGTCAGGGAGCATTCACCCACTGCCTGTCCAGAGATATCCTCACAGACTCAGGGTGGTGGCACCAGTTTTGTAAGCACCCTGGCAAGTGGCAGACTAGTAAGTCTCACAGACAGTGTGTGTCAGGACTTGGTTGAGGATGTGGTACAGCAGGTAGTGAGGAGATGCCTTCAGTCATTCCAGGATGCTCTTTCATGGGTTGAAGAGTCACTGGCTTAGTTGGTACCAATCACCACATCACCACATGCCCATGCTCTCTCAATACTGGGAGTCCCCCTCTGCAACACCATCAGGCAGTTAAAGCATGGGAGGCGGTTTCACCTGAGCTCAATTCCTCTTCACACCCCTCCTTCCCTAATCCCTTCTTGTATACCATCAAACCTACTCCCTAACCAAACTACCCTCTTATCCTGCCAAAAGTAGTATCCTTCCTCTCTCAACACCTCCAGCACAATTCTTTTAATATTTTATTTCTGAGCTTCCCTCTTTGTTATATCTCCACTTTTCAATCATTCCTGACATCACCTTTTCATTCTTTAAATACACCAACAGGGTGTCCACATAAGGATATCCCCATGTAAAACAGATAAAGCCACTTTATATATATTTTTAAAGTTAATAATAAAAGCTGTACTGCAAGGCACTTGCCTTATATACTTCCCCTGTGCTTATAAATACTTATATTCATTCACAATACCTGAAAATGTACACAAAAATAACAGCACTTGCATTTTCATGTAGTACTTCACACATACGTAAGGACTAAATTTAGCTACTTTACACTTTTCTGCAAGTGGGAAGGTTTTTTAAAAACACCTTTGCATTTACTTATTCAATGTAAATAACTTGTGATTACTGAACTAGAATATAGCTGTAGCAGCTCCTTCTGTGAATAACCACTCTGCAAGTGCGACCCTCAGGACTATGAATACCACTTTAGGTTTTGACTTACACAGCTAGTCTTAAAAAGATACAAATGTGAAGCTTAAAATACTTTCAAAAAGACTGAAGTGGCAGGTCTACATGAAACAGAATTGTAACTATATGCACAGAAGTACAGAATTGTAACTATATGCACAAAAGTACAGAATTGTAACTATATACACAAAAGTACAGATTAGTACAAGCAGACAAGGACCTCTTGACCCATGTAGTTGCCTCATTTTTTTTCCCTACTGGCTAAACTATCCATCCCATTTAATAAGCTTTATGTCAGTTGTCATGTCATATCAGAACTGTTTATAACCCAATTGCTCAAGTCTGGCCACTTGGATCTTCTAATACTCAGTTTTCTTTTGTTTTTATTTTGTTGACAAAGACACATATGAACCAGATATTATTGCTTGCATGTGACTGCTGTATAGTTGGTGTGGATCCAGACCCTCCTGTAGAAAGGGCGAGCGGATTTGCACTAACTCTCAGTGATCATTCATTGTCTCTAAAATGTATACAAGTTTTTAAGTACCCTAGTTTGTAGAACAGGGGGAAGTCAAGCCTAACATTTGAATTACAAACTCAGATTATACAAAGAGATGGAGAAGGCACTTAATCAACAATTCATTTATTTTTCTTTCTTATTTATGGATATTCACAAATATAATTGTGTCATTTTATGATATTAAAAAAGAAACATTTATCATCAGAAATCCAAAGCAAAATTGCTGTTCTTCCTTACCTGAAAGCAATAAGTCTCTGTATAGGCTGTATGATACATAGTATCCAGTATTCCACTGCCACCTGATATTGTACTGCATGTAGTGACATTCATTCATTCATCATCACAAAAGGCAACAGGTGATTACTCTTTCCTCTTTCTTGGCAAACACTATAAATCACAATTACTGTTGAATTCCTATGTTCCTTGAATTAGTGGGGTATTGAATCATATAAGCTTAGTATCCAAAGTAGGAGACCACAAGATCATGCAAAGTGGAACATATAGAGGCTGTATTGACTGAACCACACAAGATGTAGAATCACAGAAGCATTTACAGTTCATTACATTTGACTTATTTATTTTTATTTATTTTATTTACAGTTTGTTTACAGAGATAGTTCATTGGGCCAAGAAGAGCCCATTTTCAGTGGAGTCCCAGGGAGAAAAGCTCCATGAACAACAATATAATATGAAGACAATGCGTTTACATTTATGTAATACTATTGAAGAATGCTGGTATTACACTACATGACAAAAAATCCACAATTGCAGTGAAAATACAGTCAAAAAAGCAAAAGGTAAAATTACACACACACACACACACACACACACACACACACACACACACACACACACACACACACACACACACACACATGCACATAAGCACATAAATAAGTCAATTAAAATAAGAAAAATCCATTGGTGCAATTACATATCAAATTCAATGCAATGAAGGCCTTTTCCCTAACTGTGTACTTTGTACAATTGAATGAAAATGTGTATTTATATTTCCTGATTTCTCATAAGCAGTTTTTGAACTAACAATCATCAGATCATGCATACTGCAGAATGTGAAAGATTCAGTCGCAAAATGCACAACATCAAGGACAACACTTGCAGTGCACTCGCTTCAGTTTTAACATGAACTCAATGCTGTGAAACCTTTTTTCTTTATGCTGCATTTTGTGTGGTTGAAGAAAACATATGTGCTACCTTTTCCTCGATTTCCCATAATTAATTGCTCTTTGACAATGACTTCACAAAGTATAGCAATGACTAGCAACAGGTGATCAGTAGTTTCTTTTGAAATAAATGACTCCATTGTTACCATTAAGCTCTTAGGAAGACAATCAAAATGCAGGTACTATGCATATAATGCTTATACATATATTATAAACATTAAAGAATAAGGCTTACTTATAATCTGCCTTGCTAATGGTTATACTGCACAAAAAATATTCATTAGTATCTGTTGTGGATATATGTGCTGTTGGCAAAACTGATCTATCCAGTTATTCTGTCCTGAAGTGTAGCACAATTAGTGCCTTTAACATGTCACTTTCTTTGTCTTTACCAGAACATTGTTGATAGGCTTAAGGGCAATTTACTTTCTCCAAAATTCAGAATATTTGAAAACACATTCCTTCCTGGCAATGGCTACAACTGACAGAGACTATGACCTTATTAATTTTTTATATTTTCAGGCACTATTTCAACATTTTATCTATAGAACATGTAGAACTGGATGCCAAATGAAATTAGCTTGGAGGTGGGTATTCTTCTTTAGAACATTTAGTAAATTATGTGACATAACAGCAACATGCAGGTGCTACACCTCATGTTGTTTCATGCTTGCAGTATACGCATTCTGTTTTAGAGAAAGCAGGGAATGATGGATCACCCAGTTAATATTCATTCCCCTGGTGTGTCAAACTCAACTGGTTTTATTCACTGGTGAGAAGCATGCACCATGATCAGACATTTGACAGATTGCAGCCAGGGTAATATTGGTTAGTTCAGTTTTGCTTATTAAAAGTAATACCATGATACCATGTGTGGCTGGTAGAGGTGGCACAGCTCAGCTGAAGTTGGTTATTAATCCTTTGTGTAGTCATCCTACTCTAAGAAATAATGAAAAGGATAGAGTTTATCTACTTAAATGATCGAGGCTGCACTGCTTCAGAATGTCCCAATTTTTACCTCAGTTTTGATGTTTTCTGTCAAATCATTGAAAACTGAAGTTGTTAAATAAGATGTAAATTTATACTTCAGACTACATACCCTTCAGAAATTGCATGATAATACAAAACCTGTTATTCTGTCAACTTTCTGGGTTTATAAGAGCAATGTTTAAAACATGTCCCCATTTCTGAGTCATTGCCCCCCATTATTTTTGGCTTTGCCCAGAATTCTTGTGCTTAGAGGCTGAAATGTTTCTTGGCACCTCTGTTGAAAACACATAATAAAGACATGATAATTCTCTGTAGTGCATGGTGCTTTATCTGCTCCATCTGCTACCAGTTACACAAAAGACAAAAAGGCACAAAGTGTTTTACCAGCTTTGTGAGTCAGTAAAGCGCTTTGTGAATTTGTTTCAAAGAGATAGCAGCACCCATCTCAGCTTACTTATGTAAGAATTCTTGGAGAGAGGATTGAACAAAGGATTAAAATCAGGAAACGTTTTTAAATACTGTTCTAATTCGTTTAAATTGCGAATAGAACAAAATGCTTACATCGAAGTGCATTTTCTGAACAATAAGAAGTATGAAATTCTAATCTTAGCATTTTTGACAGATTGCATTCCTCAGTTATTTACCAGTAAATCAAAAACAATTGTTAAATACCCCTCTAAGTGCTGTCACGATTGGGTCTTATGCAAGAGAAACACTAAGTTTATTTTTTCCCAATATGGCAGCCCAATCTTGCATTCCACGCACTACAACTTGACTATGATTAGAGACCTGATCATAATCTTTTATGTTATGTTCTTTTCATGAATGTTTTTATTAAGCTTCGTATACTGCCCCACAGATGTACAGAACTGCATCAGAGAAACAAGGAGAAACCTAACAGCTTTGTCAGCTGCAACCCACTTCCAGCCACTACACACAAAAAAGTGGGATAGAGTGAAGTGTCTTATAGCTTTTAAAGTTGTTGGTTAATAAGAGATCCATTTCTAGCCTTTGTCTGAGAGACAGAACTAAGTGTGTTACAGCTTTGTAACTAATAATATATTGCTGCAGCTAAAGCTCCATGTATTGCAATGAACTTTGTTTGGGTGTATCTGATCGTAATCAATACATATGTTCTTAAAGTTCTCTAGATGTGGATTTCTTAATATCTGTTTCTTAAAGATATTATTTATTCATTCATTTATTTATTTTATTTCCTTTTGTTGATCAGTTAAGTCCAACTGGGCAAAAGTACCATTTTCAGCTAAGGTCCAGGGAGAAAAGCTCCGTATAAAAATGATGTATTGTCATACATTAGTACAAATAATTAAAGTCACATAGGATAACAACTGCAGTACAGTGACATAGGATTAAATAAAAATGTGCAGTAAAGTACACAAACACAATTCAAATCCTGCAATATTGTGATGGACCTACATTAACGCACATCAGATAAACTTAAGTTACACTACAACACAGTAGTAGATATAATGATCAAGTTGAGTTACAAAGAGAGAATGCACTACAGATAGATGTGGTTAAATAAGAAAGGTACACATATTTATTAGTATTTAGATAACTTTTCAAGAGTAAAAAATGATATGACAGAGGCCTGTATTTTGAAACACAGCAAAGATTAGGAGGCAGAAAATTGCATATAGTAGCATTAGGATGCAGACAAACAGTGACTAGTGAATGAAGAAGTCAGTTTTGGTGCTTACAGTTAAGGTATTAGCCTGGAACTGAACGATAGTATACCATTATTTAGATATTCTGCAGGATTTATGAACAATCACTCTAAGCCTACATGATGCTTTCATGTTAGTGCAATGCATGCTGCTCAGTCACACTTACATGATTACAAGCACATTTTCATGGCCGGCAACAGTGTTAGTGGCCATGAAAACATGTTGAGCAGCGTGAGCATGCACAGTAAACAAACAAGCTTGCCTACGGGCAAACCAGTTAAGTGTGCTCACACGGATAGCATGAAGAGCTACAGAGGACAAATGATGCAAGCTGTACCAGACAGGGAAAGTGTACTGAGTGCAATGTGTACATAAATTAAACATATGAATGCAGAAATAAGTAAGAGGAGAGGGTAAATAGCAAGGGCAACTATAACAGATGAGTTTACCAGGCAAGAAAATTATACTGAGGACAAGCTGCAAAGAAATCAAAGAGATGTATTCAGAAGTATGTAAGATGGGAGGGTAAACATTCAAATTGTACTAAGATAATTAATTTCAAGGTGCTTATGTCACAATGACAATTTTGTAATAATAAAATTGTGCAATATGTGTATCATAATAATTAATGGTGGTCACACTTTCTTAGCAAATATAGGTAAATAAAAGCAGATATGATATTATAGGATGTGACAGTTACACAACCTACCATTGTAACATAGGGTATTACATGACATATAAATGTCATTAACATGCTGAGCTGACATGACAGTTAGCAAGGGCAGGACATATGTTACGGGTTATTTGCATAACATGCATTGTGTCTATATAATATGTTGGAAAATACAAATAACTCAAAATCCACAGTCTCTGTTTGCAAGAATCTAACCTATCCCATCAATGTTACCAATGAAAATGATTATTGTAAGTAATTTTGATCATGATTGTAATGCTACATAGGAATGACTATCCTAAATATGTTAATTGGCCAAACTGTGTCAGTAATGCCTACTGAAATAATCACTTATCCCTACTATATATCAACCATGCTTCAAGGGAAATCACAAATTAATTGGGTGTACAATTTGTTAAACATGACAAGGATGGTATGTATTTTGAAATAATTATTATGACTCAGCACATATCCTAATTATGTGTGTAAGGCAGGATGTCTTGTGAAGTGTGGTCATTATGCTTCCTTACTGTAAGGACAGTAGCCAAATGATATAAGATGAGCATATTATACATCAGCCTAATAAATATGTTACATTATAATGTGATGAGCCAGAAGAGGTGATGAGGAAGACAGAAATGGAGATACATAAGAGTTTGCATTATGGCACATTTATGAGCACCTGTATGGTGTGTTTGTATTACTTGTAGTTTCTGCGTTCAGAATGTGTCCTGCTCTGTACCATTACATGATTGATGCTGGGATTGAGAAGTTGCAGGAGTGACAATAACCAATACATCCAAATATATCTAATTTTTAGAAGGTGTAGGAAATTGGGAACATGATGCTGACATGAGGATGGTGTTTTGTTGATAACAGATCTATCACACTCTTACACAAGTCATATTAACATGGACAGAGATGGCCTTTGGGCAATTGGTGCCCTAGGCAAAAGGGCTTCATAGCACCCCCTACACCACCTGCTGCCCCCATCCTGGTCTACCTACACCATTCAGATTACTGGAAAAGTGCCCCTGCTAGAGCGGCATCCTAGGCAGCCACTTAGTTGGCCTATGCCTAAGGCCAGCTATGAATATGGACAAAATTTACATTACTGTATACTATGTCAGGATTTGAACCTTTGGCAGTAGAAATAAAACTTTACAAACATGCTAATTATCTTACCTCACAACAGAAAAGTTCATGCTGTACAAACTTTCAATCACACATTGAAAGAGACACTCACTTGTTTGTTTGTTTGTCTTTCGGCTTTTCCCGGTTAGGGGTCACCACAGCGGAACTCTGGTCCGCTAATGACTGGCAGTAGGTTTTTACGGTGCTGAGTTGCCAGCTTGACACCCAACCTTCAACAAAAGCATGCCCATTCACGCATGTCTTCAGGAACACCACTCAACCACGGGGAAGACATGCAGACTCCACACAGAAGGCACTCCCCACACTCCAGCCGAGAATCGAATGGGAGAACCTCTTGCTGTGAGGCAACAATGCTATCACTGCACTACCGTGGATTAAAGAGACACTCACTACTTGTTCAATAAAAGTATTAGGTAAACAGCAGTATTCATTAGACTTGCTTCCCTTACACTTTACTTGATATCCCGTAGCCTGATACATATGGAAGAGTAACTGCATCAGTTTATTACCCGAGGCCTGTTTTACTATAATTCAGCAGACTTGGTATTTGTGCTAAGCTAACTGTGGAAATGAGGTCTAAGGCAAAAACTCACCGCATTTTGCAATAACACTTGAAATACCATTTAGTATTACATAGTACACTTACTTGTTGCCATACCTCATGCAAATGCTAAGGACTACAACTTATAAAACAGAAGGGGGGGTAGACAGATAGATAGGCAACACATACACATGGAAGAGACTTATAAAAATAGTCAGTGTTTCACCTGCTGCTGGATTAGAACCCTTGTCAAGATGCAAAATAAGTTTATAGATTTGACCATTATCTCAGCACACCACAAAGGAAATTGTGCATTACCTCTTAAAATCAAACTATTGAATGGACAGTGATAACCTGTTCAGCTAATGGGAGATGTAGGTGTTAGTCTTCCGCAAAGTGATAATAGTATAAAATGTCATTAGATGAATTTTACATCATCAGCCTAACAGATAGTCAACAGTACAAAGGGGTGAGAGAAAAGGGGGTGAAGATGGAGTCAGATGGACAATATCAAAGGTTGGTGTTATGCGTCATCAATGCACATCTTTATGGTGTGTCCTCATTATTCTTCTGTCATACTCTGTGTCACTAACTCATGGCTTCAGGATTCAAGAAGCAGTAGGAGAGGCAAACCATAATTAAGACATGAGCAGAATAAGGGTGGTTTACCACGTCTTCCTTTTGAGCAAGGATGTATTTGCAAATGCTTTTCTGCAACAGTATTCAAAATCTGTTCATTAAAGGTGATAATGGGATAAAAATTAAGATGCATGTCATAAAAGATATCATAGAAGTATAACAGCACAGTAAAAAATAATGTGACATACATTTGGAATCGAACCCTTGATACTATGGCCAAAATTCAATCTCCAGACAAGTTTTTTTTGTCAACACTCCACAGCGGAATTTGAACTTTGTTACATCCTGTAGTCAAAGAACTGTTACAGTAACTGTTGCAAAGTTTTGCTTTTATTCTGCCTTTACTCTGTGTTTCCATAGCACAGCATGGTTAAGCACCTTTGGGTGGGGATAACTGGACTACTGCAGTTGATGGCAACAACTGACCAGATTTTGTCATAGGACATAAACAGCTACACACCGTCACTCGGCATTGGTGTGTCATCTTAAACTCCTAGCAAATACTGAGGACAAAAACTAAAAGCTCTCTTATGGAACATTTCTCACCATGTGTATTGTGTGTGATTATATTTTTTGAACTATTAAATGTGTGAATAAATGAGTTGCTAGGAAAGTGGTGAAATGGGGGGGAAAGCAGAGGGAACTACATAAGGTAAAGAATAGAGGAATTTGCAGGAAGGTATTGGGAGAGAACCATAGCCATCTACTTCATCATTACATAAATGTAGAACTGTCGACAGAATTAGTTGAATTTGGGCTGTCACTACACCAAGGGCAGGTGACAACAGCAGAATAATGTTGTATAGCCAGTTGTACCAAATCAAGTGTGTCAAGAATACACATAGCTGAAGTGGAGAGCTATGCATGTTTTTTTTTTTTTTTTTTTTTTTTGTGTGACAGGTATTGGGGAAGGGGTATAGGAATATGGGGGTCAGGTAAGTAGGGTAGGTGAAAAAGCAAGTGCAGACATACAGGACATACAAGACAAACATAAAAAGGTTGGGGACACCATGATTGGGAATAGATAGGGACATCGGAGGCACACCCACAGCAAGCCTGAAAACAGTGAGAACTATCATCACTGTCTCCTGTCTTAGCTAGCTGTATCAGTGCTCTTTGTGGCAGCATCTTGGTAATATGATGAATCACCTTTTCTACACATCCAATTTGGCACTGAGGACCCTTCCTATAACGCCCTCCAGCAGCCCTGTAAGGTCGTGCTAGGTGACAAAATAACCACCTCTACTAATACTACTCCTTGAGGGTACCACTACACCAGCATCCAGGGCAGAGATACCTGGCACAAATGGAGCAGGTAGGGCAGGGGTTGTGGAGGCAGCACTAACAGCTTGGCACACTGATGTGCTGGGTGTTGATGCTGAAACTTGTGGATGGATGGCAGGCCAATCTTCAGTGGTCTGTCTACCTCTCTGTGCTGAACGTCATTTTTGTAAGCAGAAATGTATGACAACAAAACATTTTTAAGCCATGTAAAATATTCAAAAATAAACAAAAATGAGAGATAAGGGGTGAGGTGAGACAAAACAGAGAAAGAATTAGATCCATGGCATGTTACATGACTATATAATTTTGCTGCATACATATTTATGATTATCCAGGAAGGATGGAATGGCCTTCATCTGTTGTACCATTCATCAATTGCATTGCTATGATAGCATAAATACAACTAGTTATTTCAGAATTGCCATATTGCATAAAATTAAAATAGTAATTAGGCTTGCAGTAAGACCTGATGCATACATAGCCCATGTCTCTTTGAGGGGATTTAACCTCTTTTGGTGTGCCCCTCAGTTCACTTCAATGTATTCAGCAGTTGTACAATAGAGGAGAAGAGAAGAAGAGACATGAAAGCATGATGAATACAAGTCTTGGCTGTCTATTTCAGTGTATATGACTGAATGCTAACGGGTCAGTATACTTACACAACTGAGGGGTGTCAGCAATTCTAAACTCATCTGACCATTGGCTAAGGAGGTCATTCTTGTACTGTTTCAGGTCATTATACTAGTGACAACAATTTCCTCCAGTACATAGGATAACAGTTGCACAGGAGACAGTCCCCTTGCAGCATTCTATATGGCTGTAGCACTTCATGACATGAGGGGTTCCCCAAAAATTCTGGACTCCTCAACACTCCACCTTTGAGCTCTAAACATAGCACAGTCATCTCCCTCACCAGCCATAGCTGCAGAAGTGAAGTAACAATTCTATGCCTGAATTGGTGTCAAATTCTACTCTTGCATTTAACAGCCAGTGCATAAAGATGCACAACCATGACAACTGCATTTGCATGATGGAAAGCAGAGAGATCCATTGCCAGACAAAGAGACAGGGATTTCAACAAACACCATTGAGGGTATGAAACATGGCAGTGATAACTGCCATGTGTGTTACTCAACCTATTTCCACTTTTTCTAGTGGTCAACACTAACATATTTAATGCCTTGCAATGTAAGCTTTGGTGCTTGAAAGGTTAAATAGGATAATTTGAGACATACTTTGTTGGTTGTTGCACATTATAAAAAGTTAGTTTTACAAGGTGGAAATCAAACCTATGGTTTAAAGAATGCATGCATTTCAAGACAGCTTAGTATTTCTCATTGCTACAGGAGAACTCCATTTCAACCATGGTTATTACAGATATAATGTATTTAGTATGAATGGAGATATACATCAGATAGTCCTGTGTATGCGTGACTTTAAGAGCTGCCGGGAACTGCATTCCCATATAGGAGGCACTATTACTGCTTGCAAGTATATTTCAAAATGGGTACATATTCATGGTATGACACATACATGCATACATACTTCACAACACATACTGTTCTAAACACATATTTGGACTATGTGAAGAGTCACAATGATTTAACTAAGCTATTGTGCCCATCATATATATGCATGTGGATTTGCCAGTAATTATCAAAATTGTCATGCTTAAGCAGTTAAACACAAACAAATGGGTTTCATCATGAAGTTATTAATAATGAGATATACTTTGAGGAAAACTAGTTATGAAACCATTACTGAGACATTTCTTTTAATCAACCTACTTATGATATCTATTTGTATGTAGTGTTACATTCCTTAATCAAAGTGTTAGAAACTGCATTCTGACACCCTTTGTAAAAGTGTTATCGGAATTTAAACCCTAGATCCACTAAGTCATGGCTGTAAACGCACTTATACCTTGTGCCACAGAGACAGTTGCACAGCAGGTGAATAATCTCTACTCAGTTCTGTTCAGAGTGTTGACATCCACACCTCACTGCTAAGTTTGTTTGCACTGCAGCAGGCTGCCCAAATAAAATGTTTCACTTTTTTCCTTAAGCAGATAAGCTTGCCCTGCTGCCATTGTCTGTATGTCCCCTTTCTGGGACATTAACACTACATGGAGAAAGGGTAAATTCCATTTTCAATATTTTGAGTTTTAGACAGGGGCAGCCCGTGCAAAGAAAGAAGAAAGAAAATAAAAAATAAGGACAAAAATCGCAGACGTTTATGCATGTGCACTCACAGCATTTCCGACATCCAGACTGCTGCTGAACCAGCCTGGAGCATGCGCAGAGCTCTGAGCTGATTCAGCAGTAGTCTGGATTAGAAACACAGCAGTCAAGAGCATCCCAGAAGTCTATGCAATTAGCTACAACTGCATAGACTGGAAAGAGATCAGACTGCAACATCTGCAGGCTGGCCTGCTCTCGCAGGAAGGAAGGACTTCACCACAGGAGTGGAGTGATATATGGAGCTATACAGCAATGGAAGGCTCTGGACCCACATAAGTGTATTATGCCCTAGTTGCTATAAATGGGTGGCTAGAGATCACCTCAGGCGTGAACGCTGTACCTTGGGTGCAGGTGGCAAGGGCCCTACCCACCATCATTTGTAAAAAATTTGCAGATTTTTGCCTCATATTTGTTCTGTTCTGTTCCTCATAAAATCTGTGGTTTCTGTATTTTTGCTTCCTGCTGCAGTCAATAGTGCAGTGGTGCATTGGTAGTATTGTTGCCTGATAGCTACAGGTTCTCTGGTTTGATTTGCTGGGGTGCCTTCTGTATGGAGTTTGCATGTTTTCCCATCTTACAAAGACATATGTCTGGAATGTTTTTCCCTGGGCCTCTGCTGAAAATTGGCTTTTGTTCCAAGTCAGACTTTCCTGGTTAACAAATGTTAAATAAATAAAAATAACAGGCATTTGAATTTCAGACTTCATATTCTTCAGAAAGTACATGGTAACGCAAAACCTTTTATTCTAGCAATTTTCTAAGTTTATAACATGGATATTTGAAATCTGTCCCTATTTTTGGGACTGCATTTCCCCATTATTGGCTTTGTCCAGGTTTTTTGTTCTAAGGCTGAGAGCTATGGTGAGAACTGAATTCACTGAATATGTTTGGGGGCTGTATTCCCCCATTACTGGCTTTGTCCATGTGTTTTTTACTAAGAGGTTGAGAGCTATGGTGAGAACTGAATTCAATGAATATGTTTGGGGACTGTATTCCCCATTATTGGCTTTATTCAGGTGTTTTGTGCTAAGAGGTTGACAGCTATGGTGAGAACTGAATTCATTAAATGGTAGCCATTTAAGTTTCAGTCTTCCTCTCTTTCACAAAACAGATGATTTGGTGTAGTGGTATGTTGCTCTGACTTTTTGCATAGGGTCCTGGGTCCAATACTTGGTAGTGAAATGCATGGCAGTAACACAACATTTTATTCTAGCAACTTTCCAACATTATAAAAGCAATGTTAAAATGTGTCCCTGGTTTTTGGGCTTTTGCCCCCCTCCCAATACATTTTGGCTTTTTCCAGATTTCTTGTGTTGCAAAGTTCAGAGATACAGCTGAATGTCAAGTAGATTTTACAAGAAGCTGAGAGCTGCAGGGGAATACAAGTTTAGTGCTGCTTATGGTGAGTTGGCTTGCATTGTTAATAGCACAACAGGTAGTGTACTTGTATTTGATACAGAATGCTGTGGGTTCTACTCTCACAGTAGGTAGATGTATTGCTGATACTGAACTGTGTTATAAAGGGGGACGGGGTTGCTGTAGTCCTTTTTGTCAAATATACCTAGTAATTATGAACCTGTTATCAGTTTGCCATCCATTCTCTATTGCAATATTACTAGCTTATCATTTTTTAATGCACCATAGGCAATTTATTCCTCAAGAGCAACAGGTACTTTATTTGTAGGTGAAACAACAACCTCTTCATTAGTTACAGATTTCTTTAATGTGGAATTATTTAGATGACTTTTACTTCTTCAGAGATTGTGCATATTTACTGATACTGGTGGACTGTAGAAGTCTGAGTAGACTTTTATGATGGAAATGTTCTGAATTGGGCAGTTTTGTCATTATTGGTGCATGCATTTTGTTTCATTGTTTACTAGAAAAATGTTCAAAACAATAAATTTAAAATACCCTCTAACAACTGTACTTATTTGTACAAGGAATATAATTTAATACAATTAGGAAGGTGTTTCAAAGAGTATGTGCATGTTTCGTGTGCAAGGAGCCTATAATTTGAAAACAGCCGAAAGTTAATCTTTATCTACCACTGGCAAAATGTATTTTCTTTGAATGTGGGTTTCAATGCTGTTTCAATGAATGTGAGTTTCAAGGGCAAAGAAGATTTAATGCTAAGTCTATGTTCATTGTGAGACTGCATTGCTTTGTTTAGCAGATATCAGTTAGTGTTTGTGCTGTAAAATGCAAAATAAAACTTTCAAATCCAAATCATCGCAGAAGTAAAGCAGTATGCACATTACAGTCTTTATGGTAAATGGGGTGAAATAACCAAGGAATGGGACATTGGAATGGCTGCAGGGGGGAAGCTCCATTCAACCATGATTTTATGAGGGGGGAAGGGCAGCAAACTCAAAGACAGCCCTGGCTGAACTATACGTCTCAACTGTCCAGATTTTTGCAGAATGAATCATTTTTGCTTCTTATTTTTGGTTTGTTCCTTATAAAATTTGTGGTTTTCTGGCAAATCATTTAGGAATGAAGTCACTAAATAATGACAGACATTGAGTTTCAGACGTTATAACCTTCAGAAAAATGCATGCTAAAGCAAGACCTGTTATTCTATCAACTGTCTTAAGTTTATACAAGAGCAGGTACATGCAAATAAATCTCTTTATAGAATTAAAAATATCCAAACCTCTCAACTGTCCCCAATTTTGACTCAAAATGTTGCTCTCCCCCTAATACTCCCTCCACAAAATGGCAATTTTGGAAGAAAACGTGGAGGGTTTACAATTATAAATAACTGTAATGATCAGAGTTATAGATTACTTTTATTTCAGAAATGCATGTAGATTCTCTTATTTTGTCAGCTGCTCAAGTTAACAGTACTAATATTAAAAAGGTTTCCCTTCTTTGACAGGCTCCCAGCTGTATTGTGTGGTAATTTTATATTTTTCCATCACATTTTTAGTCCGTTTTTCATAAAATTGTGGTTTTCTGGCAAATTTGTTGCAAATCATTAACGACTGAAGTTAGAAAATAATGGCAGACATTTGAGTTTCAGATTTCATACCCTTCAGAACTAATGCAAGACCTACTACTATTCTATTATCTTTCTAAGTTTATAAGAGCAATATTTAAAAATTGTCCTTATTTTTGGGCCTGTGTCCCACTTCTATGTAAGACTTTGTCCAGATTTCTTGCTCTGAGGTTGAGAGGTATGAGTGTCAGAGCCATCACCGTCAACCAGAGACATTTCAAATTGTGACATACTTGTTGCACCCCACTCCCCTATTTAATGACTCTGGATGTGTCCAAGCAAGGCAAGGAGCAGTTATGCAGTGTAAGTGTGCAGAGTATTCCCCCATCCAAGGTAGACACAAGTACAACAGTGGCTTTTCATCTGTCCTTGATTTTGCACGGAAAGCCTTTTTGTTGCTGCCATGCAGAGAATATTTACATAACTAGATAACGTGTAAGCCTTAGGTTTTGAAATGCATATGATATCATTTGTAATAAAAGACAAGATTACAGTATTTTCAGAAGCCCATTACATTTGTTGGAGATTTGCAGTCATCTTTGCAGGCTTTAAAACCTTAAACTAAATAGAATGCCAATCTATCATGTGTGGTCCATAACTTGTGCAGGAATCCTTTAAGCAGTTTATCTTGAGCTTGTTTCTTGTTTGCTTTTCATTTTTTTTACATTAATCATGTCATCTCCATGAAACAAGTAGATAGTTGTTATCAGGCAGCAGGTCTTTTTTGGATAAGAAACATTTTTACAAGTGGGGGTATCACAGAGATTGCTACTGTTAGCATGTTACTTGTTACTTTTATAAAGCTGAATATAAATTATAATTAGAACTGCAGTGCAAGGAGAAGTGGTTTGAGTTGAGTGCTGCTTGTTTTTTTTATACTTGATTTTGACTGGCATTCCAGTAATGTATTTAAAAAGTAATTTACTTTTTCATGCTTCACAATATTTGTGTTTCCATCTAGATATTAAGCAAGCTGTCATGCAGCCAATGTATTGAAATGTTTTTTTCTTCTACATTTCATTTTGTCTTGATTGGACTCTCGTAATGATGGTTTGGTACCCAGGGCAGTGTATTTAATTAAAGTTCCAGTTGTTGTGATTTTGAATATAGCTCCACCCCTTTCTAGTTGGCCACACCCATTCATCTGTCTCCTGCTGCCCACTTTAATTTGAAGTCACCAGCTGCCACTGGTTTTAGATATTTTGATTTATGGTCTTTTGAGCTTTCAATCTTCTGAATGGGATCCACACACACACACACACACACACACACACACACACACACACACACACACACACGTGTGTGTGAGTGTGTGTGTGTGTGTGTGTGTGTGTGTGTGTGTGTGTGTGTGTGTGTGTGTGTGTGTAATACATCAATTTCTGTTTTTTGTGGGTTGTCAGTAAACAGGGTTTCTATTTAATTTTTTTCAGACTCCCCTGCTATACATGTTGTTTGTTGTATGGACGGACGCTAGTCTGTACAGAAATGGTGAGTAATATGTTCACACAGAACTGGGCAAGAAAAGGTCAGCATTTAAGGTTAGATGTTGGAAATGTAAACAAATACAATGAAAACAATGGAAAAAAAGAAAGAGCACAGTTTTAGCTACTTTGCAACACACTTGATAGTCAGCTGCAAAATAAGTATTCTAATATTTTCACTCTAAAGTTAATGTAGTATTTTAATGATGCTACCTTATGCATATGTCAAAAAAAGAATGGAATTTATGGGACATAGGGGACAGATGAAGGTGTTTAAGAAAGACTACATAAACAATTCAAGACATTTCAGCAAAATAACATACCACAAACAAATATGTTATCTTACTGCCTCTAACTTGTGGAAGTGCTGGATGAAATAGTCTTAAGTTAAAACAGCAAACCAACAAAAAATGAATCCCAAATCATCACAGAAATAACATAGAAAAATATTAAACATTAATTACTTAAAAAAAACTACAAATGAAAATGCAATAACAAAGCAATATAAAGAAAAAATCTAAATGAAACATTATTGTAAGAGGGAAGTCTCACTGTACCCTGACCCTCCTTGGAGGTAATTCAATAAACCCTACACAGAGCGATTCTCCATTTAGGAATAGTGTAGCAGCCTGAACATGGAATATGGCTGGTGAGCGAGTCAGGAAACAGGGCTGGGGGCATGCATGAGTGTATGGACAACGTGTGAACACGGAGGTGTCCGCAGAATACAAATCACCTCATATGCTGGTGAAAACCATGCAAATGAGGTGATTCTGTGATTCAGCAAGCAGAAAGGCACCCATGTAGGTGCCATGTCATCATAAAAAATGTACTTAGTTACAAACTGTGTAACTGGAGTATAAAATTTAAACGGGCTGTAACAGCCCAAATAAAAGGGTGCAGATTGCACAGTAGGCATATAAATGGCCAAACCTAAAGCCATTGAGTTAAAAAAGTAATACAATATATGAAAAAATAAACTTTTTTTAATACATATGCCACATTTAAGCAGTGTGCAGCAATGTGCAACCATGCCATTTTGCAAAAAAATAAATAAATAATAAATAAATAAAAAGTGCAAAATATGAAATTTAAAGCTATGCAAAGATATTGCATTATAGTGCCCAGCATGCAGAGTCATACAATAGCAGGTTACAGTGGTTGCTAAGGAGAAAGGCCCTGGTGTAGTGCAGTATTCAGGGTATACTCGATTAGGTGTATGTAAATGAGCCAGGGCTATTGAATAGCAAAAAGGGGCACCATGTCTGTAGGTACTAATCGTGGCAGGGCTAGAACTTTGTTGGTGTAGGCATAACAGATAGCTAACATCAAAAGGGGGTGAGTCACTGTATGTTAAAGCGGACTGGAGCTTAAAGAAAAGCTAAGTGTGCCCATGTACAGGGGGGAGTCCAAACTGCTGAGCAATGTTTATGCTAGTGCCACAGGTTTGAGCGGCATGCCGCAGCACTTAGCAGTGGAAGAAATAAAAAATAAATAAATAAAAGGAAATAGACTGGAAAAGCCAATTAACTATAAATGACTGAAAAGCTCTGTTCCACTGACACTGGTCCATTAAACTCCCCAATGATATACGTGGTAAGTGAAATGTATCATAGTCATCCAATCACACAGGCTATATGTGCAGCACACCAGTATAAAGTATGCATACACCCTTCAATCTGCTTTTTCCCACATACTCTGCACCATTGGAGTACACACTTGGGAATTTTAACTGTCAAAATGACAGGAGCTGCTGCTGCTCTGCTATATCTGTATGTGTTAGAGGCTGAGGTCAATGATGATGCTGATGCAGACAATAGGCCCAGACTGAGAAGGAGAAGAGTGTTCATGCCCAGGGTAACCTTCCAGAGGCTACAATAGCTGGAGATAATAGAACACTACAGGGTGGACAGGGACATACTACAGGAACTCACTGAGCTCTGTTGCTCTCTCCTCAGACCCAAAGCTACCAGAGGGGAGCCCATCCCAGTGGGGACAAAGGTATGTGTAGCCTTAAGATTACTTGCTACAGGTACTTTCCAAAGACCTACTGGGGATATGATGGGGGTCTCACAGGAATCTGCTTCCAGGTTACTCCACCATTTCCTGGATGTCATGTTAACACATGCCAGTGAGCACATTTATTTACCCCACAACCCTGAGGAGAGGACCAGCAATATGCATCTCTTCCACCATGTAGCACACTTCCTGGAGGTACTGGGTGCCATAGATTGTACTCATGTGCACATCAAAGCACCACCCAGTGAGGAGGGTAGAGTCTATGTCAACTGCAAGGGGTTACACTCCATTAGTTGCCAGGTCATGTGCAATGCCCAAGACATTACCATGAATGTGTGTGCTGGAAGCCCTGGCAGTTTTCACAAATCCCACATCTGGCACTCATCAGACCTGTACCAGACATTTGTCAGGGGAGGACATCCTCTACAGCCATCTACTGAGGGATGCTGGCTATGCACTGGAACCGTGGATGATGACACCCATCAGAAATGTACACACATATACTGAAGAATGCCATAATGAGGCACATGCCCAAACTAGGAACATAATAGAGGGTGTGTTTGGGCTGCTCAAGTCATGGTTCCGATGCTTTGACATATCCGGCGGAGCCCTGCAGTACTCTCCAGCTACATCTGCACATATGTTCATTGTATGTGCCATGCTACACAATATGATCCTGCAGAAACAGCTGCAGCAGGAACATCACAGATAAGTGAGACACAGCCTGCCCACCAATGCCAAGGCCCCCACAGGCACAGGGGGACTCGGACGAGGAACCCCCTGAGTCTATCCCTGTAGGCAGCTGTAGGCATCCCCAGTACGCCCTGGCCTTGGCAAAGAGGCAATGGATACCACATGCACTGACAACCCAGGGACTGACATCTTACTCTGACTCACATACATAGTAAAAAGGATGCTAGCTACACCACACTACCTGGACCTTACCATGTATAGGCTGTGTACTGTGTGCATCTGACAGAGTCAGCCCTGAAGCACTGTCCTCTCAACTGCTACAGGCACAAGGTAAGTCACTCTTCTTAACAACAAAAATGAATGGGATAGTACCCTGTGGTAGCATATGTATGGTATTGCTGCATGTATGCAAGGGAATGAAGTGGGTTACTGGGATGGCAGCAGACAACTGACAGCTATGTGGTACAACAACGACTCTCTGTCAAGCATTGACTGCCCCAGAATATGCAGTAGGCCCTAAGCCAGCAAAACCCACTACACTATGTGAGGGACTTACAAACAGCGGGGTCATAGGATAGGTGCATGGATGTCAAATTTGTTGCCCCCTACATACCTCTCAACCTCTTAGAGCAATAAATATGTACAAAGTCATAAAGAAAGTGGGATAAAGGTCCAAAAAGAGGGACAATTGTTATTTTGCACTTACAAACTTAGAAAGTGGATAGAATAACAGGTTTTGCATTAGCATGAATTTTCTGGTGTATGAAGTCTGAAACTCAAATGTCTGTCATTATTTTCTAACTTCAGTATTTAATGATTTACCAGTAATTTGGCAGAAAACCACAATTTTATGACAAAGGGTCCCAAAATATGAGGCAAACATCTGTGCTTGTAAGGTAATAGTAGATACACTGGAATAGCCCACTTGTAAAATAGAGGCAAAAGGGTACTTAAACTGCCACTTTTTGTCTGCTTCAAACTAGGTATCGACCCAGAAAGGACACAGCTGAAATCAGGTCTATAGATTGTTTTTCCCTACTAGATTCTAGCTCCTAACAATTTGGCTATTTAGACACTTACCTGCAATCTTTAGCCTGGGGGGGGGGGGTCTATGAACTCAGGTCTATAGATTGTTGTTTGCAGCATTTGCTGCTCAATTTCTCCTGAGTGTGATTTTCTACAAGAACTAACTACTTCACATTACCTGTGACCACTCCCACCACCCCTCCTTCAATATTGTCCCAGCAATTTTTTTTTAAACCTATGGAGCCATCTTGGCTTACTCACAGCAGCTGCCAATTCCCTTCAGCTCATGGTGTATCTCATTTTAAGTGTTTGAGCTTTATTTTTTATATTGCAGCTAACGTCTTTACAAATTCATTTGTTCTATAGCTTTGTTACTGTCAGCATTGCTACTGTTGAGAACTGGTCTCCTATTTATAAAAGTTGTAAACAAAGTTACAATGTATCATTTTCCATTCTGAGCAGATGCTATACAGTATCAAACTGGGTTGCTACTCCTCATCACTTTTGCTTAGTACATACTTTTTAGTTAAAATAGATGCTAAGCAGTGTGACTGAGTTTTCTGTGATTCAGTTTGAAAGAAAGCAATAAGTTAAATACAGAACACCATATTACGGCTAAAAGTCCTGTTTTGCTGCCAATTCAGAGCCATCCTTAGTTGTTTTAACTGCTGTACCATGAGACATATTATAGCAATGTAGATATATAAATGTCTGTGTTGCGATATTTAAGTACTGTTATATACAATTGTTGTGATAGTTTACTACTGCTATATCTCTGATAGAACTGTCTCATTAAATTCATGGGCTACCTAAATTATCTGGTACATAATACTAAGTAAGGTGTTTTTTTTTATGTCAAGTGCGTCATATGCAAATGCATATCAGTTGCCTGAGCCTTTTTTACTAAACACTTTGTACCTGTGTAAATAGTGTAACAAGCTGCTACTCTTAAACCCAATACCCTTCCTGCCTGGGTGATAATTTATTATTTCAGTTACTTTAACAGCACTTCTCTCTCATTCCCCTTTCAGAGACCTTAACATAATAATTGTTTTTGTCACCATCTTTTCATTTAGTGACCACTGTCCCTGCAAATGGGTTCTCTCTCAGCCCCCCACTTGCTGAATCCTTGGCCATTGGCTGCATCTGCAGTGAAGAAACCAGCCACAAGGCTCAAGCACTTTAAAAAGGAAATAAGTTACTGTAGGTGTCTAGGTACGTTTCCGTCTTAGCCTGCTACTGCAGAAAGTACATGGTCTAAAGCAGAAATAACTGGCTCTACCCATGGCTAGGGACAGCAGCTGCACCCCCACCCCCATCTGTTGTAAATACATTCCCCAGTTAACTTTTTCTTTTTAGTTATCAGTAAACCAAGATAAAGCTCTAGGCAAAAAAAGGTAACCCAGTAGATACACTGGAATTGCCCACTTGTAAAATAGAGGCAAAAAGATACTTAAACTGCCACTTTTTGTCTGCTTCAAACTAGATATCTACCCAGAAAGGACACAGCTGAAATCAAGTCTATAGATTGTTTTTCCCTACTAGATTATAATAACTCCTAATAGTTTGGCTATTTAGACACTTACCCTGCAATCTTTAGCCTGGGGGGGTTCAAGCCCCCCTACTAGATTCTAATAACTCCTAACAATTTGGCTATTTAGACACTTACCCTGTAATCTTTACCCTAGTGGGGGTGCTAGCCCTGCTACTAGATTCTAATAACTCCTAACAATTTTGCTATTTAGACACTTACCCTGCACTCTTTCACCTGGGGGGGGGGTTCTAGTCCCCCTACTAGACTCTAATAACTCCTAAAAATTTGTCTGTTTAGACACTTAACCTGCAATCTTTAGCCTGGGGGGGGGGGTTCTAGCCCCCTAACTAGATTCTAATAACTCCTAACAATTTGGCTATTTAGATACTTACCCTGCAATCTTTAGCCTGGGGGGGTTATAGCCCTCTTCATTCACTATGCTCACTCTGCTCCCCTCCCTGCCCCCTATTCCCACCTGCCCCAGTACCTCTACATTTATTCTTAGCCTTAACCCCACCCCTAATTGCCAGCAATTAGGCTACACCACTACTCACCCCCTCCCCCTACATCCAGCACAATCATGCTACTACCTAATATAATAACAATCCTAACCTGTGTAGTTCTAGCTCACGTTACATCTTACCATGGCTCCACAGTCACATGCCCCAAAAACTTCCACTGTACTCTCTCAACACCCTCCCTCAAACATTTACACTATAATTACACGATCCCTGCCACCAAAACTATCCTCCAAATACACACACTCAAAAATAAAATATCCCTAAGATACAATAAGCAATTTACTATGTATATAAAACATATGGTAAACACCATCTATAATCTAGCCCTCGCTGGAAACATCCATCCAAACTCTGGTCCTCCCAAATCCAACCCAGCCACAAACCCTAGTCCAAGCAATGCCCCCACAACTCAACTCCTAGCCAACAAGAAAACAATAGACCTACTTATAATGTCCCTGAACATCAGAAGCATATGCAATAAAAACCAAGAACTACATGCCAGCATAAGCATATATTCCCCAGATATTCTCTTCCTAACTGAAACCTGGCTCAAACCTCACATCAAAAGTGAGGAAATACTTCCACCTGAATACAACATCCTTCGCATAGACAGATTGCCCAAAAAAGGAGGTGGTGTAGCATTGATATTTAAACACCACCTCAATATTCAACTCCTTAACTCATCTGCCCCTTACCGCAACAATGAAGAAATCCTTTATGCTAATATCAAACTAAACCTAAACAAAACAATCAATATCATAGGATGCCATTTCCCACCAGGGCAAAATATTACACCCCTAGAAAATCTCCTGAGCTGGGCTACTCTATCTCTACCCCAGGAAACCATCATTCTTGGTGACTTTAACAGCAACTGGCTATCCTGTAATAACAGTCTCCCAACCATTCACCTTAATCTTCATGGGTTCACTCAACTCATTCAATCCCCTACCCAAATCAACAAAAATCCTAACAATCATACCTTACTTGACTGGATTCTAGTTAACAAAGCCCCACACTCTTACCTAGCAGGCTGCTTACCTTACAGTCTTAGTGACCACTACCCCACTTTCCTAATTCGGTACCACACAGACAGTTTGAAGCCCATTATCCACAGGCAAATACAGACAAGTCCAACTTCAACCCCAACTCCTTCATCTCCTCCCTGCAAAAAATTAACTGGTCACCACTAAAATACCTCAATCTAGATGAGGCTGTCCACTTCTTCAACAGTACATTCCTCTCCATCCTAAACACCCATGCTCCTATAAGAAATGCCAAAGTCAGATCCAGGTGTGCCCCATGGTTACAAAAGACCACCATAACCCTAATGAAATCCAGAGATAAGGCCTGGGAGCACTGGCGACTAACAAAAAATAACTCAGATAGGCAATCATTTCTTGAATTGTGCAATAAAGCCAAAAAGCATATAAAAATAGACAAATCCCTCTACTATAAATCCACCCAAAACTTTACCAGCCACAACCCTAAGCAATTCTGGTCCACAATTAACATTATCCTCCACCCAGGGAAGGTTGATACCCCCCAGCCATCTATTCCCTCCTCCTCCAACAATATTGCTGAAGCCTTCAACAAACACTTCACTGAAACTATAACATCTCTAAACAAACACTTCCCTACAACAGCCCCCCAACTCCTAACCCTAAACCCCCCACTCTTTTCTTCTTCACCTCAGTACCTACCTCCAACATAAAAAGAGTATTGTCAAAACTTAAACCCACCAAACTCATGCCCTAAGATCAAGCAACAAAAATAAACTCACTGTTATCAAACCCAAAAACTCAGCAGGAGAAGCCATATTTTCATGTACCATATCTAAACTTTGGAACAATCTTCCACCCTCTATAACTACTCTAACTTCCAGCAGCCTTTTTAAGACTGCGCTCAAATTCAACTTAAATTTGCACTGGCTTTGTCCTTGTTCTAATCCAGACTAAGAGCCCCTCCCTTACTCCCCCCCCCACCTAGACTCTTAACCCAACAATACTACTGCCACTACTAACCACAGTCAGAAATAACTTGTTGTCTTTACATACTTTAACATCTTGTCTGACAACTTTGTTACTAATATTATAAACGGCAAGAAACTATCTTAACTTGCAACATTTACTGTATATACTGTTGATAATCAATATCTTGTTATTGTATTAAAGCCAACAACCTGTAATGTTGTTTACTATTGCTGCAACTTTGTATCTCTATTTATCATGTACATGATGTGGAGCTTTTCTCCCCGAGCATCTGCTGAAAAATGACCTGCGTCCAGTCGAAATTTCTCGGTAAACAAATGTAAATAAATAAATAAAATAAAAATAATAGCAGCACACCACACATTCCCAGGGCTGTCCCAGTCAACTTGCTAAAATGTTCCATTTCCACAATATGCAGGGGTCAATGTGCTATGTATGTGTGTGGTTAATAGTGCCAGGATGTACATTGTCCTGACTGGTGGCTGTCATTCCTTAATGGGTTAAGTACATTACTGTGGTTGATAGGGTCTATGGTTCGAGACAGGCTGCGTCTACTGTTTTGCATTTGAGCTACACCAATGGTAGGAGTTATACAGACTGTCCAGATGTCAGTATCTGTTACTGCAGGAAAGCAGGACAAAACCAGAGACAATAGAGGGACAGGGGGCCACAGATATGGACAGTACACAGGTCTGAGTAACCTAGATGGTGCCTAGTACAACAGCAGGTTGTGACAAGTCAGTGTAGCACCAAGATATGAAGGCTGCCACGTAACTATGTCAGTATTGACAACAAGTCAGTGGGCACCATCCATACCCCACAAAAGACAGTGTTTCACAGAATGTCCACACATGTGCCTCATATATCTGTCCTGTTTGTCATAATATTGCATTTTTCTGGCAAACTATTGGCAAACCAATAAAGGTTGATGTGAAAACATAAATGACAGACAGTTGAGATGCAGACTTCATACCCATAAGAAAATGCAAGCTAATACGAAGCCAGTCTACCAACTGTCTCTGTAAGAGCAATATTAAGAGCATGTCCCCATGTTTGGGCTTGTGTACTACTGTTATATATGGCCCTGTCCAGATGTCTGACTGTAACAGCTCAAGAGGTATGGTCAAGATGTAGCCTGATAATAACAGTGCAACAAAAACCATCTCAGGACCACAGCAGATGTATGAGGCACAATGCTGGACAACCTGTTAAACAGGTACAGTCAGAGGTGTGAAGTCTGTAACCCTGTATGTGGTGTTCAACTCCTACCCCAGTCACACCACAACTACAGCAACATAGAGCAGCAACTGTGGACAAAGCCTGGAATTGGAGCAGAGCAGGACAAAGGCCCACATATATAAGAAGAAGGAGGAACCACTGGCCAGACAAATGTAGAATGTGCAGACTACAGCAATTTGTGCAGTAGCATGTGTTCCCTGCAGTGTATGCAGCCAGTAGCCAAATGTCTGTCAGCGGTTCCTCACATTAATCTATATAACTGACATACCAGAAAATCACAGTCCTATGTAAAATGTACCACACATATTATGCAAAACACTGCTCAGTCCAATACACTCTGCACCCACCTTACATATGACTCTGTTAATATGGATAGCACACAGCTAGGAGATCCCTCAGCCAGTATATCAGTGAGGTGCTGGACTGTTTGAACAGGTTCATCAGCCAATTGGCTGTAGCACACAAAATCTTGGACTGGAGTACAGGTAGGTTTGGCCTGGGGTCCCACTGCTAGTATTGATGATCACACTGGGCATGCTCTTACACTTAGCTAATTTCAGCCCATGTCTGAACCCACATATGACTATAGAACTGTGATGTCCATATATCCCTGTGCATGTATGTGCACCATAACTTTCTCTCCCCACCCCCAGCAGACATGATTACCCTCATCCATCTGTATGTAACACATAGAAGATATATCTGGATCTGTTGAGTGTGATATACATGCATATATATATATATATATATATATATATATATATATATATATATATATATATATAGGTAACATATACAAGTATAGCATTTATAGAAAGGCAGAGACAGAGAGAGAGAGAGAGAGGCACCTTGGAAGGCAGACAGTGATGCAGTGTTGCAGCCACTCATACAACAATAGTAACCAGTGGCATATGCAAATACTTTGGTGAGCTCCATTGTGTAATAGATGTTAGGCAGGAGGTTGTAATCTGACATCACCTGTCTTGTGTGTGTGTGTGTGTGTGTGTGTGTGTGTGTGTGTGTGTGTGTGTGTGTGTGTGTTTCTGTATCAGAATACACATGCTCAACAGGCCTATGTCTGTGTAATGGTCATTTTATGTCCCTGTGACTATTGTCCTCCACAACATTGGCCTACCTGTCAGCAGCTAGTAATGTCATCCACCCCAACAGCAGTGGCAGACACCCTCCAAATGCATAAGCTCCGTGGCACATGTGATAAGTATGTAGCACTGTAGTGTAGACAGTAAGATAGGTAGTGGTTCTTATCCCACCAACAGCAACTCAGTGTGTATGTTTAAGTATGTCTCTTGTGGCTGTGTGTCTTTCCTGAATATGTGTGTGCAATACCACTACATTTTAAGGCCTTTTCCACCCTGTTAACCCCCCATTGCACTATTTTACAGGGCCTATTGATGTCATCCACCTTAGATGCACCGTTGGACATTCTCCAAGCATATAAGCTCCATGGCACACATGATGCGTATGTAGTATTGTAGTAAATAAAACTAGATAGGTAAGGGTTCTAATCTTATTACTGGCAATTGTGTATGTGTGAAGCAAATCCTCTGTTGCAGTGTGTGTTGGTTATACCATTTTGAGGCCTGTTAACCCCCCATTGCACTACTTTACAGTGCCTGTTGATGTCATCCAAGTTAGATGCACTGTTGGACACTCTCCAAGCATATAAGCTCCATGGTGCACACAATCTGTATTTAGTACTATAGTACATAAAACTAAATAGGTAGAGGTTCTAATTTCACTACTGGCAAGTGTGTATGTGTGAAGAATATTCCCTGCTGCAGTGTGTGTGTTGGTTATAACATTTTGAGTCCTGTTCCACTCCGTTAACCCCCATTGCACTACTTTACAGGGCCTGTAGATGCCACACACCTTAGATGCACCATTGGACACTCTTCAAGTATATAAGCTCCATGGTGCATGCAATAAGTACCTAGCATTATAGCACATAGGGGTTCTAATCCCAATACTGGCAACTGTGTGTGTGTGTCAGTGTGTGCATATTCCCTTTAGCAGCATGGCTGTTTTGGTTGCCTGTGTGTGCAATGGTTATACCATTTTGTGGGCCTGTTAACCCCCCCCCCCATTGGCAAACTATTTAGGGTCTTCTGATGTCTTCCACATTAGAAGCACAGTGAGACATTTTCTAACACAATAGCACTGTGGTGCATGCAATACGTATGTTGGTCTATAATGTACATAACTGGATAGGTAGGGGTTCTAATCTCAAATATAGCAACTCTGTGAGTGTATGTGTGTTTGAATGCATATCCCTCTGCAGTAGTGTGTGTGTCACAGTTACATGATTTTAAGGGCCTGTACAAACTTGTTAACCCCCCCCCCATGGCAATCCTTACAGCACCTGCAGATGTTATCCACCTGAGTAGCAGTGGCAGACACTGAAAAACATATAAGGTCTGTGGTGCATGTGATATGTATATAGAGTTATCGTATGTAAAACTAGGCAGGTAGGAGGTCCACTGTCCATAAGGGCAGTTCATGAGTGGGTGTGTGTATGTATGCATATCTCCTATTAGCAGTGTGACTGTGTTAGGGCTCCCACTATACCTCTCAACATCTTAGAGCAAGACATCTGGATAAAGCCATACAGAAAAGGGGGACAAAAGCCAATCTTTACATATTGCTCTTACAAACATAGAAAGTAGATAGCATAATAGATTGTGCATTAGCATGCATTTTCTGCAGGGTATGAAGCCTGAAATATAAGTACATAACTGGATAGGTAGGGGTAAAGCCTATAGTGCCTTTTTTAGGCAAGGTTCAAATGACAAATTCACCACTGTAACAGGAACAGGCAAGCAAAAACTGAGGGTGATGCGACTCAATGCTAGAAGTCTAAATCTCAAAATGCACTCACTCAAGGCACTCCTTAAAATGGAGAACATCGATATCTGTGCAGTGACTGAGACCTGGTTCAAGGCTCCAGAGAGCACCCCTGCACTACCAGGCTATAACTCATGCCACACTTTTCGGCCATGTAACCTGGACCTGAACACCAAAGGCGGAGGTGTGTCCATATTCATTAAGGATATCCACAGCTCCAGGCTAGTTGCTCAGCATAATGCAGCCGAGGTTATCCAAGTGCAACTAACTCTGGGCAAAACTGCGATCCAAATTGTAGCTTGCTACGGATCACCCACCATGCCCCAGGATTCCCACTCCTCTTTTTTTGATGTATTGTAAAATATTAGGGTTCAACCAAACACCCTAATAATAGGTGATTTTAACTACCCCACCATTAACTGGGAAAACTACTCAAGTAACAACTCCTTCGCTCAATGCTTTCTGGAATTCATAAACTCCAATGCCCTGGATCAACGTATCCACACCCCCACCAGGGGCAACAATATCCTAGATCTAGTCATTACCAACATGAGTGACCGGTGTTCCACACCTGAAATCAACGCCTCATTGGTCCGATCTGACCATAAGCTAATTACCCTAGATATCCACATCCTGCTCCCACCCTCCATTAAGGAAACCATGGTAAAAAAATTCTCCAAAGCCAACTTCATGCTTATTAAGACAGAAGTGGTGAACTGCATGATACCTATGCAGATGGACAATACAGCTACGACTACTGAATCCTACACAATTGCACTTTATAAGCACTTACATGAGTGCATGGATCGTGCTATCCCAAACAGAACCAAGACGCTATTCTCCAAAAAAAGGAAGCCAATCTGGTGGTCCCCTGCCATAAACAAACTGTACAACAGAAGGAAGAAACTGTTGCAAAAGAGAGTAAAATCCCATGAGTGGAGGAGCTCCCTGGTCAGCCTCAGTAAGAAGCTGCGATCCCTGATAAAATCCTCCGAAGCTAGTTATGAAAACAAAACCACCACTGATTCTAAAGACAACCACAAAGCATTCTATAGCTATGTCAAGAATCTCAATGGCAACACTCAGATCTGCTCTGAGTTACAGCACAATAGCACTAAATATACAGACCCAACTGATATTGCCAACATCCTGACAGATAGATTCAGTGCTAACTTTACCCCCCCCCACCCCCTAAAGAGCCCATCTCTATACCGGAAGAATGCAAAGTTCCTGTAAAAACAGCTGCACAGGTAAAAAGCACACTCTCCAAAGCCAAGAACACAGCATCCATGGGACCAGACAACATCCCAGACTGCGTGTTACACGGACTACAGAACGAACTGGCACTCCACCTAAGTACCATGTTCAATCATAGCCTCACCTGAGGCTTTGTGCCTGCTGAATGGCACACAGTGATGGTTATCCCACTCCACAAAGGGGGAGCCACCATGGACCCTGGGAACTACCACCCCATTAGCCTGATGAGCCTGGTCTGCTAGGCCATGGAACGTATCATCATGGAACTTATAAACAAAGACATTGGTAATCTCCAAACTCTGGACCCCACCCAGTTCGGGTTTGTAAAAGACAGATCATGTCTCCTAAACCTGATAGACTTCTTTGAAGCAGTCACCAAAGCCGTAGACGAGGGTAAGGTGGTTCACACAGCCTATCTAGATCTTCCGAAGGCTTTCGACACCATCCCCCACTGTGGAATTATAGATAAACTCACTAAACTAGGTATAAATCCCTATGTCACAAGATGGGTTGCCAATTGGCTCACTGACAGAACCAACACTGTAAAAGTAGCAGACTCCAAATCCAACTTCAGACCAGTGACAAGTGGAGTACCATAGGGTTCAGTCCTGGGTCCTCTCCTGTTTGGTATCTACTTCTCGGAAGTACAGGCTAACACAGAAGGTCTTTGGCTAAAGAAGTTTGCAGATGACTGCAAACTAGGAGCCATAATCGAAACTCCTAATGATGCGTACATCCTACAAAAGGGCCTCACTGAGACAGATGCCTGGTGTCAAAGCCATGAACTCAAGCTCAATGCCAAAAAGTGCATTGTCATCCCCTTTGGTAAAAACTCTGTACTCATGAACTACAACATAGGCGGTAGTATACTTAACACTGAAAGTGTGATAAGAGACCGTGGGACACAGGTGGACAGCAGTCTCTCCTTTGATAATCACATTGCCACAGTAGTCAGGAAATCCTTCTACATGGCACACCTCATCACAAAAGGTTTTTCATCCAGAAGAAAAGAGGTCATTGATCGCCTCTACTCATCACTCATTAGACCCATTATAGAGTACAACACCCCTTTTGGTATGTACCTCACAAGACATCTACAACAACTGGAAAGGCTGCAGAAATACCTCACAAAGAGGATTACTGGCCTCAAACAGATGCCCTACGCAGACCATCTCAAAAAACTCCAGCTTTACTCCATCGCATATAGCCTACTCAGAGGTGATCTCTGCCTAAAATACAAAGCTATGTCAATCCCAGAGCTGTTGGACATGCCCCACTTAAAGAAATCCCAATCCCTCCAAGCTACATGCTCTAGGGACCTAAACCTTGTCACCGCAATAAACAAAACATGCCAGAGGGATAGATTCCTGTCCCAGAGTCTTCCCATACTCTGGAATAAACTATCTATCTATATCAAGCAAAGCTCCTCATTAGCACTCTTCAAGAAAAATCTTGATGATTGGATGGGAAATAGGAAATTCACCCAGGGAATCACCTCTGTGCCACTGCTCAATAGTGGCACAAGAAAATAATTGTCTTGGGTGGCAAAAGCCATGGTACCTTTTTGGCTGGGTTTGTATAGGCCCCAGGGCCGATCGTCTAGTACCTACCTATGAACCTATGAAATGAAAATAGCTGTCAGTATTGTCTAATGTCAGTCTGTAATCATGTGCCACTAATTTGCCACAAAAACACAATATTATGACAAGCAGACCTAAAATATGTGCCAGACATCAGGACATTCTGCAGAAATCTGTACAGGTGAGAGGTATGGCCACTACCTGTCCCACTCTGCAGGTTGCAGTCCATGTTTGGCCGGGTGTGATCTGTGAAAATAACTCAAGCAATATAGAGGTCCCAATAGTGTATGACAACAAACATTTCCTAAAGTTGTGTAATTTATTTTTATTTTTTTTATTTATTTACAGTCGGTTTACCAGGATAGTCCATTGGGCCAAAATGAACCCGTTTTCAATGGATTCCTGGGGAGAAAAGCTCCAAAACTAAAATAGGTTACAGTAGTTTATTCATAGTAGTTATACAAACTATACAATTATACAAAAGTTAAAGATACAAGAAAAACAATTTCAAATAATACAGCAAAACTAGAATTAATACAGACTAGTGATGAAATTAATAGATAATACAGACTAAAAGGAATATTGCATGAAAGTACTGAAAAATAATAAGATATTAGGAAGTATTGCACAAAAATACTGAGAAATAATAACGTATTAGGAAGCAAACACTTAGGAGGTGTGACCTAGTGAGTTCTTTCCAAATATCATAGGAATAATAATATGTATGAGTTAGGGGTAAATAATAAGAAAAAATGCAGGAGGAAAACAGGAAAAAGAAGGAAGATGGAAATTGCAACTGTTAGTTATGTGGGGTGGGAGCAAGAGCATTCCCACTGGGATACTAGATGTGAATGAAGAGATCTTTCAAAAATAAAATGGTTGGGGGTGGTGCGAATGGATGGTGGTAGGGAGTTCCAAAGGCGTGCAAGGCCATAAGACAGAAGATTTTTGCCTGGGGGACGAGTTGGTTTATATACTTCTAATAGATTTTGATTGTTAATAGTTGCATAATGCAGTTATGTCACATCAGAAACACCTTAATGTAATGAAAAATAGCATAAGCTATGGAAATGTGACACAAAGAAGCTGTTATACTGGAAAACCAAGAGCGCACCTGTCCATTGTGCTTGCTGTGGGTATGGTTTGTCCTGCCAACTCTCACCATACCACAAGAAATGTCCTACATTGCACATTTGATAAGGTGGCAACCCTACTCTGTGTTGCCCATGTGTGTGCAATATGTAGACATGTGGAGGCCCTTTGAGTAGCTGCTGTCCCCAGCCACCGACATATATCTAGGCATGAATGCCAACTGCCACCACCCACATTTGTAAGTACTGCCTAAGGCTGTGGTGACTGTAAGTAGTGTGCTGTCTGCCATTGTCCCACCAACTAAAGTTAACTCACTTCAACAGAGTCATACAGTGGGTATGGAATGGTGCCAAGGTCCTGGCACCAAGCTGAATGCAGAAATAGTGCTATCATACCATACAGCAAAGACATGGCCCCACTATTTCCCACATCAATGGCAACCCCATAAATACACAACCTGTGTTGAGGGACCTAGTTAGTCAGGTTGATAACACTGTTGCATTCAACCATCAAGTAGTGGCAGTGGTCAGTAAAGACTTGTACGTGGTTCACCATATAGGCAAGGGAAGTGCATACAGACTAAAGGTGGACATTACCTCTGTATAGTCCTCAGTCAGTAGAACAATAATTTAGTACCATGGCCCATTTGCTATGTACCTATCCACAAATCTGTAGCAACTGGAAAAGCCATAGTAATACCCACAAAGGTAATACATGGCCTCCAACACCTGTTCCATGCAGACAGACTTGATTCAGTAGTGGCCCACTTGGTATTGGACTAGTTGTCCACAGGTGGGCTGTGGCACACCTAGATGGCAATGTTGTGACTAACGCTTTAACAGATGACCCATATATGAGAGTCTAAATCTTTGCGCATTACCAGCACAACAGGTGACATCAACAAAACCTGTTGGAGAGACAGGTTTGTCTCCCAGAGGCTGTTCTGTTACACAAATGCGCTTCTCAGACATGTCAAACAGAGTACCATGCAGACCCTCATCAAGTGCAGCCATGATGAGTGGATTGGAAACCATAAATATGTCCCAGGGTTTGCAACTGTGTCCCTCAATGACAGGGACAACATGTGCTGATTGATAATTCTGTTGGGGATAAAGTAATGGCTAGGCTTGTAAGGGACCATAACTCTAGTAACCTTCTATGCTCCTATGAACCTGTGATCCTACAGGACTCCTAGGTGAAATATATCAACAGTAGCATGTTGTGTCAAGGGGTATGCATGCAAGATTATGTTATCTGCCCCCATTGTCCCTCACACACTATTCTACACATACGCACCTAGGTAACCATGTACATATACAGCCATATCTAGGTGATGTTACACTTCTGTGTTGCTACTATGCCTAGGCTGTGCCACACAGTTGACATCATATGTGTGTGTGTCTGGAGGGATGCTGGTCAGCTGGACCATGGAGAGGAGCTGTGTGTGACTGCTGGTAAACTGCATGTGACAGTGATGTGTGAGTATTTGCATGTACACAGTGAAGCCATGTGCCAGCCCTACACAAGGGTATATTGAACAGCTGTGCACAGTACATGGCAGACTGGACAGCTTATCATCTCTGGCCACAAACATGGGAACTGGTTCTGCCAGGAGTGGCACTGGCACCACCATGCCCAGAGCCAGATGCAGTACTACTTGCTGATGGTAGCCGGTGTCTGCTGGGTCTCTGTCCCTCAAGGCCATGCCCAGGACCATGTGCCCATGGCCTGCCATGTTGTGGTGTGGACATCACCCTCCCATTGGTACTGCTGGTGGTACTGTCACTATGGGAGTGTGACTGTGCATGCCCACATGAGCTATCAGCATCTACTACATCAGCAAAATGATGTATGGCATTACCAAAGTCATGGATGGAGTCAAGCATGCCAGGCAGCGTGGCATCCCTGGCCCTGAGCATCCATCTGGTGTGCTATTTACAATGTGCCTGTGCCTCCATGACGGACTGAAACGTGCATCAGGTGACATGTACTGTGACACCTCTGACAGGTGCTGGATGAGTAGCAGTTCTCCTTTGAGCACCCCTGTAAATCTGCCTGTATGGGACCTCACCAGATCCCTGGCTATGGCTAGTATCTACAGTCACGGATGCCATAGTCACCACACTCTCCTGTTCGATGCCACCACACTCTGACTGTCCAATATCTGTGGCTGCTGGGGACTGGGTATGTGTGGGCATATTGACTGTGTACAGGGACATTGGGGAAGAAGTGGGATGTCATCTCATGGGACAGATTCAACCCCCAACAACCCCACCTGTGCCTCACTATGGCCGTCATCATCATCAGAGTCTGATGAGACACTGACATCAGGTTGTGAGGTGGATGCACTCTAACTGCCATGGTCATCTGTGAGATGAAGACAACATGACTACATTACTTCCTGCACTATATTGTCTGCTGATCCACATACACACACACACATACACACACACACACACACACACACACACACACACACACACACACACACACACACACACACATATCATAGCTCTCAAATAATCAGGGACATATTTCAACAGAATCAGGGACAAGCAGGGACATTTTTAAAATATGAATACTACTAACTTGACACATTGGTTGAATAAAAGAATATTAATTAGGTTTACCTTTATAATGTCGGTGGCCGGAATGTCAAACCCGCTTCGCAAACACCGAGCTATGACTTCACAAAAGCTCGAATACCGATTTTCCAAACTGCAAAATCTCGTCCCCTTTTTGACCCTTGTTAGCACTTGATTGTAGGTGTGGCACAGTCAGAAATGTCGACATTTGAGTTTTTTTTTTAATTTTTAAAGTGTTTGTGGTTCTGGTTTCATGGAAACGGTTTAGTGATGTGGACGTTCAGTAATACGTGATCGACATTATAAAGGTAAACCTATTAATTACTATACATTTTGTGAAATAAAATAAATCTATACCTCTTACTTACTGCCATTATTTATTGAGTATAATTCACCACTTTTCCTCCAAGAGTCACCAGGTTTAGGAGGGATTAAGAATGACAGAGCTATATTTTGGAGTCTATATCAGGGACATCCCTGGAAATCAGGGACAGTTGAGAGGTATGACACACATACAGTTGAGGTACCACAAATGGATTCTACAGACCACACATTATTATTGATGCCATGCACAACAGACAAAATCACACAAGACAGGCCCTTAACAACATGCAGTGCAGCTATGTCCAGTTAATGTTGCTAGTACTATGCATCTGTGAGATAAGTGACATATAGTGTATGTGCTGGATCTTCACCAAAAACAGAGTGCACCTGTTTCCACAATAGTAATTCATCGCTTTATAGCAGACTGCCTACACCTTCAAAAAAATATGTGCTAATATGTTATAGCCCGTGCAAATATGCTACTGTGATTACCGATGTAATGCACTGCAGTGAAGCCCTCCACAAGTGAACATGCAAGTATTGCAATATGGCTAAGCTTAACAGTTGTGTCCATGGCAAACTGGCAGCCCTTAACATGCCTAGGGTATAAATGAGCCATAACAAAACAGTTCCACACTCATCAGCTACAGCATGATGGCCCCGGCCACACCAGAGGTGCCTATGAATTTGTGTGGGAGAGGTATTGTCAGCAGACATAAATGTGGCATTGGTACAGGATAATATGTGCATATATCAACATGTACAGTACAAACTGTGATACTACCCACAGTGCTGACATTCACAATATGTGTGCACATGCATTACAACCCCCCACAAATGCAGATTGACCTGAGATGTGTGCAGGTATGCAAAGGCTGCCACTATGAATGCTACAGTATTACCGTGATGACAACTGGATGCTTACCGGGACAGTCCTTGGCTGTGGAAGCTGGGCCACCCACCTCCACAACATATAGTGTTATTGATTCTTGTGAGATGGTGGCTGAACCCAGGTTTGCCAGGAACTCCTCTGTGGCTGAGAGTAGTTGTTCAGCAGGCTCTCCACCAGTGTCAGCATGATACCTGGCCACAGCTGTGGCCCTTTGCTGTGCATGATGTATCAGATCAGTGACCCAATGTTGGACCTGCTCATAGCTCCTGTCATGCTGGCCCACATGATTAACTGATGCCACAAGGTCTGCCCACAGTACAGCACATTCTTGCTGGTTATGGTAACTCCTTGACAACAGCACCTTTTGATGGAGTCTCAGGGCATCAATTATGGTGGTGGTCTCAGATTCTGAGAAAGGTGGATTTCTATGGCAGTACATCTCACCTGAAAGACATGAAGACGAAAACACATCACAGCACTATATACATTGCTCACCATGATATACACACCCTGCACATCCACAAATGCCACCACTATCCAATGCTAACTCCCACATCATACCCCACCATCTATCACCACAGTATGTATGTGGCTATCAGCAACATAGTGGTCATACATCATACATTGCCCTCCTTATCTTGATGTTTCCTGCAACTTACTGCATGTCCTATATGGTGTTCAAATGCATTTTCCTGTTGCACTTATTGCTGATTGTCCATAGCCTGTCTACATTGTATGCAGTGGTGTCAACCTCCTACTGTTGTATTAGGCACCCGGGCTGTAGGACCACCCCTTAGTTCTCCCTGCCTTCCTCCCTCAGATTCTGCACTACAGTATATGACTGGACAATGTCCTACAGTTTCCCCTTGCAGTCCAGTTGATATGGGCATCCTGGCACATTGTAGCACCTGCCTCATGTACATGGATGGACAACCATCTACAAACATCAGCAAGGAACACACTGTGTGAGAGAGGCAATGACCTTAGGAACTTACAGTCCAAGCTCTCTTCCTGTCAAGCACACATATCTGTCCCTAATCAACTTGTGAACACAATCAGTACACGTCACACACCACTCATCCCTACACAGCAAACACACTCATCCCTACACAACAGACACACACATATGTAGAGGTCCTCAACATATGTATCCACAAACAAAGGAGACCTCTGAGGCAAAGCCGCACATGAACACTACAACCCTACACAGCACCTACCACACATGGCCACACACCTGTGTCCCACAGCCACCAAGGCGTCAACATATGTCAAACATATTACCATAGGAGACTCCATTATGAGACAAACTGATGTGCCTCTCACCTGGCTGTATATGTAGATGGTCAGAGTTACTTGTATGGCAGGTGACAGAATCCACCATATTGCATATGCACTGCTGTCTCCCACCAACACGTACTGTCAGAAGTCTGTCACAGTCCATGTTGGTGTGCCTGACCCAAGATGTATGTCCCTGGACTATATGCAGTGATACATGAGTGAGCACACTGATTATGTGTTCCAGGCAGGTATGTTCCTAGCTTTATGCCTTATGCTTTATGCAGTATTCCACTGTCACCCAGACTGATGACACAATACATTCAGGAAATGATTGACCTTAACATGTGGCCTTTTATCCTGTGATATTCCAGGGGTTTCCAGCACCTGTGAGCCTGGGATGATATGGTCAACAGGCCATGATGCTTTGCCAGAGATGGCCTCCATCTGTCTCAACTGGCCTTCAGGTGTCTGGCAATGGTTCTCACCACCTCCATAGTGCCTTCAGTAGGACAAGTGATGAGGTTTCACTACCAACATACAACTGTCAGTGCCATGCTGCTAAATGCTGGGAGTCTGTACATGACTCTGCCCTCAATGCAAACATTGTTAGCCCTGGGAAATGATGACATCTGTTCAGTCACACACACATGGTTCAAAGCTGCAGAGAGCACCCCAGCCTTACCTGGTCAACCATCCTATCATACAGTCATAAACAAAAGTGTGGGTGGAAATGCCATGGGACATGTGATTTCAGTATGTATGACACACATACACACCTCCATGCTGTACAGGCAGTAAGACGCACAGGGGACACTGCAGGGGCAGTTCACCATTGGCGACACACCTATGTAAATCATATCCAGCTACTGGCCACCACATATGCCAAGAAGCCCATTCTGCCAATATGGACCTCATCAACTGCATTATGATTTGGGTCTGTACCCTGATTCTTGGTCACTTGAGTGACCCAAACATACATTGGAAGATGTACCCATGCCAGGACACAAATGGCCAGAGAACCATCAGCAGTGGCATCACAAACACCTCGGTGTAGCTAGGCTCTACCCCCACATGAGATGAGGGTGTGTTGGAGTTGATATTACACAACACAGGTTACCACTGCAGCATCCCTACAGTGTCATACTCTGTGGCAAACCAACCATCATGTGGTCATATTTGCAGTCACCATCTCCTACAATACACATCTAGCTAGGGTCAAACATGAATACACCCCCAACATGGAATACAGCCTCCTGGGGTGGTATACACAGCTTCACAGCCCCCAACCCCTCTGTAGGAACTGGCAACAATATCCATACATCCACACAAGTGCTATATGTGCAATGTGCATTTCTACAGCTGCATGAACTCAGGTATACCCGACAGGACTACATCATCCTCTGCAAGGAGACATACACCTGTCTGGTGGATATTTGCAATGCATACTTCTCTATAATAGGGATGACATACCACTGTCTGAGACAAAGTAGGAGCAGGTGCCCATTTTGCAGCATTGTCTCCTTAGCATAAACAAGTG
The DNA here is from genome assembly GCF_019279795.1 of Protopterus annectens. Taxonomy (NCBI): domain Eukaryota; kingdom Metazoa; phylum Chordata; order Ceratodontiformes; family Protopteridae; genus Protopterus; species Protopterus annectens. Next base: position 328,743,606 of record NC_056735.1, read on the forward strand.
AATGGGATCACTCCTGGAAATCTGCACAGCAAGCCCAGAGCCCACATTGTCAACATCCACTACAGATAATAATTTCCCATTCTGCACATATGTCTGCAACATCACAGGAAGCACTTGCTTCTGCCTACTTGTGGTGGTCAAGGACACCAGCTATACCAGTGCTGTAGGTATAGCATACTTGATGCCTGGAAGAGTCAGTGTAGGCTTCACCACCTGTACCCCCAACAGTACATCAGGATGTCCACAGTACCTGCCCCCTATGCCTATATGTAGGGAACAGGTCACCAGTGCCATGTGAAAAATGGTATACATCCGGCATGGGAGCCCATCACATCACATTATGCATCCGATATGACCACAAGCATAACTATGAAACACCATAAGGAACTGTATTCAAAGGAGGCCTGACTACCACCTTTGTCCCAGCTGCGTGAAGAACAACCAGTGTCACACCTGTACATTAAGGCGGGGCCTCCACCAATCTGTCACATTATATACCCATCAGCCTAACTAGGCTGTTCTGCAAGGCCATAGCACAGTTTATAGTGTACCTCATTAACAAGGATGTTGGTGACCTCCACACACTTCATCATACACAGGTTAGCCCTTGTCAAGGAAGGGATCATGTCTGTTACACTCAGTTGACCTCTTTGACACAGTCACCAAAGTCATGGATGGGAGGGTGACAGTGCACACTGCCTACCTTGACCTGGACAAAGTCTTTGACAGTAAAACACAGTTGGCCATAATAGATATACACTCCCAAGTATACATCACATCATATGTTACCATTGGGGTAGCACACTGGCAGACTGACATGACCCGACTAATCCACACTGGGGCATCCACCTCAAGCAGTTAACCCATAACTAGCAGCATAACCTGTTGTTCTGTGTTTGGGCCTCTGTTATGTGTAATGTACACATCTGAGGTGCAGGCCACAGTCATTGGCCTATGGCTGACCATGTCTGCAGATGACTGCATGCTGTGTACTGTCACCAAATTACCTAGTGATGTGGACATCTGTCTAGGAGGGTGTCATGCAGATACATGACTGGTGCTAGGCACATGGCCTCAGGCCACTTACTAGGAAATGCAGTGTCAACCTCTTTGGGGAGAATGACATAACTACATATTATCACAGTACTAACAACATCCTAGGCATGGAGTCAGTCGTGAGGGATCTGTGCACACAGGTTGATGGCAACATGACATTTCTCCACCATGTTGCTTCCGTTGTATGGTAAACCTTCTAAATGGCCCACCTCATACATAAGGGAATGTCATCCAGGGACATGGGGTCCAAACATCCTGTATACCCCCCCCCCCCCGAAAAGGCCCATTATTGTGTAAAACATCCAGTTCATCATTTACCTTACACAGCTCATGCAGCTGCTGGGGACATCACAGAGGTTCCCCACCAGGGAATACCAGGGCCTCAAACATCTACCATACACAGATTGGCTATAAGCCCAAACCTCTACCTGACTTCATACATACTTCTCAGAGGTGACCTCTGTCTGGCATGTAAGGCAATCACAGACTCCACATTGTTGGGACTGTTGCATAAGTACAACTCAAGCTCCACTCTAACACACACACACACACACACACACACACACACACACACACACACACACACACACACACACACGCACACACCCTCAACCTGGTGTGTGACATCAACTGGCCTTGTTGACACCTCAGATATATGTGTCCCACACACTCACCCTGATGTGGAATGGTCACCCTCCCCACATCAGGCAGGGTAGCTATTTACACCTTTGCTGGCAGAACCTGGATAACTGGATGGTTAACTGCACATACACTCTCGGGATACCACCTGTGTCCCTGTTGGGCTGGGGCATCAGGTGCTGCCTTGCATGCACATCGGCTAACATATAGCCTAGTCATATGAGGGCTGGTTACCTTGTATGGTCCTAGCTATACTGGTTATGACCTGTGTGCAGTGACAGACTGTTATGTGTCCACACCCATCACTGCCATTGGCTGTGGTGTGTCCCATATGGACAACGTTACAGTACCATGTCATACAGCCAACATCTGACAAAAAGGTGAGTGGTACTACAAGTGCACGTGGACATTCCAACAACATCTGTGCTACACAATAACTGAGAGCAGCGCATATGTGGTGTAGGGATCCCCCTCATAGGTGTCTGACATCTGCAGTACCCAGATGTTTGCGGAATGTGTACATGTGCCTAATATATGTAGACCCCCTGCCTGACACATGTGAATGTCTGGAAAACAGTTGGACAATATGTAATGGTTGTTCCCTGAGTGTGGAGAATGTGTCTGTGACATGTAAGACCCCTCTGAACACAGTAAGGGTACATTAACATCTGGTACTGTATTCATTTGCTTACATTGGTATGCGCAATATGTACAGTCTGTTGCTGGAGCGGAGCCTCTGTCCCCCCACTACTACTGCCCCTAACCTGCAGTCCTGCTGCAGGGGGTCACCATATATACTAGCCATAGCTGTCAGGCAATGACATACAGGTGTGGAGTGCACAGTGACCTAGCCAGAGTACATCAGGAACAGTCAGGAACACCTGGGCAATGTTTGAACTAATCTTGTGTGACATTCACAGACTGAGAGGGGCTCACTGACAGTACATGATGTGATATGCCAGCTGTATCCACCAGAAGTTACTGTCACTATTGTACAACAGAGAATCCAGTAGCATTCGTACATGAGTTGACCATTGCTGGGGGACTCAGGGGCCAGAGCTGTGAACCAAATGAAAAGATTGCAGGTGCTGGACAGCAGACTAACAGCAACATGTCATTCTAAGATATGTTGTTGAGATCTAATGTTGAAATTCCTATTTCCCATGACTACATCCCTCCATCTGCATTCCATTACATGGTTAATTCTATGACATGCCTGGTATAGTGCTGTACTCCTTTGTGAGCAGAAATCCAGTGGTAGTTTTACTTGGAAATCACAGTCTATCTTCATGAAGAAAGTCTTGTACCTGTTTACCATAGGCAGTAACTTGCCTTTTGTAGGTAATGCTCATGAAAAGGTGACTGGCTGTGCACCAATCTGTGACTCACACTTGCTAATACCATCCAGAACACCTGGGTTGCATTTTCATTAGCCAATGGCATGGCAACACAGTGCTATAATTAAGGACTTCATGTAGGCCTTGGCCCTTTTCCTGGCCTGTGAGGATGATGTTATTGAGGTGTGGGAGCTACAGCATCACAGAGGGTAGGTAGAAATACTGTTCACTGTTTGGATTGATATGGTATGTTCACAGTTTTGCATGCTATGTTTGGCCATTGTTAACAGACTTTCTGATTCTGTGGCAGGTTACTGTTTAACAATGTGTATTGGGGTCAGTAAGGAGACAGGCGTGTGTGAGTGTCATACATTATTTTTATCTGAATGTGCATGCTGCTGCAGTTAATGCTGGTCTATCAGCTGTGTTTGTTTGTAGGGGGAGACTGTGACACTTCCCTGTCACCTGACCATTCTCCCCAACCCTTTATGAATGGGTGTTGTGTGGATGCCCTTTCCTAGGTGTTTGGGAGGTATGGTAGGTCTGTAGCAGGTAGTTGAACATAGTGCTGCATATGTAGCAGGCCACAGCTGCTGCATTCTGGCCAGGAGTCATACTGGGAATTGTGAAGACATTGGGGGACAGCAAGCTGTATATCTCAGTGAGGGAGCACTGTCAGCTCTGTTATCACAGCATAGCCAAAGTGAGGGTACCCATAACAGTCCAGGTGAGGCATGTGCCTCTAGTTCATATGTGAAGTAGTAGTACCATCCAGAAAGTGGTAGGGGACATTTAGGGCACATATTCATATTTGTGATGTGTCCCACCCTCCAGGCCTTTGACATGCTACTGTGGGTAGCAGTGACTGCAGCAGCAGGAACCAGTTCTGCTGGACATTGCAGGGCTCATTTATTTGTTGTATTGACAAGGTTGTAGTTGTCATGCAACAGACTAGACTGTGGGCCAGAACTGTGGATGTCCAGATGTCAGACATGCTAAGAATGTAACAGAGGTACTGATTCATTATTATGGGAGGTGTAGTTGCAACACATATGTGCATGCATGCAATGTGTTATGCAGGATTGGCATGAACATGTGTGTTTGGATAAGTATGACATGTGACACTGACTTGTCTGTCATGCTTTTGTAACCTCAATCTGCACTGAGTTGCCATTACTTCAGCACACAGAATAGGTTTGATGACAACCATGGCATAAGTAGGTGGCACAACTGTGGACATTCTGCAACAGTCTGTGCAGTTGTCAGCTCTACCTGATATCGTAGGCCTCCTGTACATCCATCAAATTGTCTTTGGCTGTGTACTAGTTTGGTGTCTGCATACAGGCCCATGTACGCTGTCATTTGTCACATTATATGTAGATGTGGTGTCACTAGCAATGAAGATATCTTTGTAAAAACATCAGTAATTCTCCAGAGCTGAGTTGGCTTAGTGGTCTAATGCACTATGCTGTAGTTCAGAGGATCCTGGATTCAATACTTGGTATTGGTGTATATTTTTCCTAATGTTACATCACTGTACTGCATGATATAGTTACAGAAACAACAGCAATTCTCCAGAGCTGAGTTCGCCTAGTGGTGTAATGCACTATGCTGTAGATCAGAGGGTGCTGGGTTCAATGTTTGGCAGGAGGAGTATATTTTTCCTAATGTTACATCACTGTACTGCATGATATATTTACAGAAACACCAGTAATTCTCCAGAGCTGAGTTGGCCTAGTGCACTATGCTGTCATTCACAGGGTCATGGTCTGAGACTTGGCATGGGGGGTTATTTTATTTATGTGCAAAATAGTGTCAGAATCAGATAAGGTAATTAAAGCAAATTTAAGCAGTTTTCAGTGAGTTTGTGCAACGTGCCACAATGCTAAGTGGCACTTAGTCCTGCTTGAACCCACACTATTTCCATAAAAGAAAAGAAAAAAAGTGGTGATAGGAAAGTGGCAAAATGGGGACAAGCAGGGGGAAAACAATATGAAAAGCAGGTAGAGATGTGCAGGTTGGGTGTAGGAAAGGACTATAGCTCTCCATTTCTTCTACAGCTGTGCATGTTGTGGACAATTTGGAATTTGGAGCCTCACATCCCACAGGCAGTGGTGTGGGTGACATAACTTTGTTGATTAATTGCTCGTTTAGAATCCTCCTACAACAACACTTCAGACACCATGGGAATGGGGCATGATGCTATTATACAGAATTTACAACAAAGAGATTACTCAGTGAGTTTTATTACCCTTTTTAGTATAGATGCTTATGGAATTAAGAGCATTTTGTGTAGGAATTGGAACCTCCTACTCAATGAGAAGGCACTTGAAGAAAAAAATGGTGTCAAACCAACCTTGATATTCAAGAGGGGTAGGAACATGAAAGCTATATTGGAGGGGCACATGCACAAAGCATACAAAATGCCAGGTATGTTTAAATTTGACTCTTGCAACTGTTGTAAATTTATGGCCCCTGGGACCACTTTTTCAGTGAGGGATAGGACCTACAGGACTGATGGAAGGTTTAACTGTAACTCAAAATCTGTAGTGTACTTAGCTCAGTGCCAAACTTGTCCAGTATTCTACATCGGTAAAACCAACAGAAAGCTCAGAGAAAGGGTGTATGAGTACATATACAACATTAATAAAGGGAAAGTGGAGAATGCCTTAGCTAGGCATTGTGCTAGGTATCCTGTTCATACCTTCCTCTTTAGAATTTTCGGACAAGTTGTACCTGACACTAGAGGGGACCCCTACCAGTTAGTATTGGAAAAACATGAACTGTTATGGCAGCTCTATTTAGATGCAAGTAGGCCACGAGGTCTAAATGAAGTAACATCTATAACTTGTATTTTAAAACTGAGGAGTTTGTCTAGATGAAGCAGCCCCTTTGAGCTACATTTAGTAATAAAAAAAATTGACATGAGCAGATTTTGTGTATACTGCGAAGGATGTATACATACACTTGTGTCGATAACTTTTTATATAATAATTTTTTAATAAACACAATTTTTAGAATGTATTTCATACTGCAGACATGATGTTTATTGTTGGATATAAAGGTTTTAATGATATGTAGTTGCTTATGCAAGAATTGTTAGGATGTTTCTGTATGAAAAAAAAGAAAGAAGAAAAAAGGAAAAAGTTGGTTTGGTGTGACATTTGAGTTTATCAATTAAGTAATTAACTTGTAATTAAACAGAAGGGAGGGTGTGTCATTCACTATATAAGGCATGGATTTTATCTGTGGTTTGTCTGATGAAGTCTGGCTACTAAGCCGGATGAAAAGCGCTTCAAGTGTATTGTTTGTTTTACATATTTTTTTTTTTTCATATTAAAAGTGTGTAGTTCAGTCATTTGCTTCTCAGTGGTCTTTGTTCGCAGTTGGTTTGTGGTTGTTCAGATTTTGGATTTGTCTTTCAATTTATGGCTGCTGGAGGAACGCTGAATATTTGCAGCCTTCCCAATTATCACAACCATTGTCAACAGAAGTAGGTAATTTAACTACTCTGTTAGGAGTGATGGCTCAAAGGTTGGAAGAGCTATCAGCATGAGTGGACAGTTTGTCTCAGCCAAACCACTCACAAGTAACGAGCACAGTAAACATACCTAACTGTGCGGCTCCGATTTTAGGAAATAATGCTACTGCTGGGACTCCAACAGAACTGCAGCAGATGAGGGCAAATACCCCTAACAATGAGCAAAGGACAACATCTGGCCATCATGCTTTACCAGGTGCAGGTTTACCGGCTGGAGTGACTTTCTCGGGGCTCATTGGTCTTCCTGACCTCGCTGGATGGCTTAGTGATCAGCCATTACTTAAGCCAAGTAAGGAGGAGGTAACTACAAGACGACCAACTGGGGGAAGTATTACGATAAGTGTTAACCTAAAAAAACTAGACTATAAGCTACTAAAACTTAAAAAAGTACAATTATAAGTGAACTACTTTACTAATACATTAACTCTTCATACTTTAATATCTTATGCAAAGTATAAAAATATGAACATATATGCTTTAATAATTGATGCTCAAAAAGCATTTGATAGAGTTAATTTGGCTTATTTATTTGAAACATTATCATATTTCAATATACCTCAGCTTTTTATTTCTATGTTAAGAAATTTATACAAGAATGCATACACTAGTTTATATATAAATCATGAATGTTCCAAAAGGATTCAAATTAAAAATGGAACTCGACAGGGGTGCCCATTGTCTCCCATACTGTTTAATCTGTATTTGGAACCTTTATTTCTTCATATGAAACAAAAAGTTTTTTATAATTCTCCTGTACTTCTTGGGATAAAGGTTAGGATGGCTGCTTTTGCAGATGGTTTAAATATATACAGTACTACACCGGTGTCAGATACGGAAAAAATACTAACAGCAATACAAACCTTTGAGAAAATTGCTAATTACAAACTAAATTTTAAAAAAACCAAAATATTCCCTCTAAAGACACCTACACCTTTTTCAATGCTACCATTGATAGGACGAATAAGGACAGAAGAAAGAATAAAATATTTGGGGATTGACTTTTCAACTGAAAATAGAGAATTTTTATCAACAATATTAAGGCAACTGGAGACCGAATAACAATGGATTTGAAAAGATGGAGTAAGTTGAAGCTACCGATGATGGCAAGAGCAGCGATAATAAAAATGAACGTTCTCCCCAGAATGCTATATATTTTTAGAGCAGCACAACTTAAAATCACGAAATCCTTTTTTAAGCAATTTCAGATAGGACTGGGGAAATTTCTGTGGGAACCCAGAAAAACGAGAATATCCTATGAAAAACTGATGGCTCCTAAAATGAGGGGGGGGGTTGGATTTACCAGATTTTGAGATGTATTATACAGTGATTCAGGCCAATAAGATTTTAAGGGTGTCTCACTTGGATAGTGAAAATAGAAAATGGATACCCAAATGGGTACTGCTAAATTATAAACCTATAAAAGGGAAGAGAATTAATGTTAAAGCTGTACCATTTTTGAATATAAAAACATTGAGTAAATATGAGTTAATGGAACACATCAAGGTATGGGCAGTGGCGACTCAAACTCTGTTTGCCTCCTTGAACCTTTTAAAATATATGATGATGTTTCAACCGTTTGATGGAAATCCTAATATAACTATTGGTAATCAACTGATAGACTTAAAGAAATATCCATTTATTAAGGAATTAACTGTAAGGGATTTATACCCCTTCCTAGGAGTTGCGGTACATGATATCTTAAAAGAGATGAATCTTCCCATCTCTTATTTAATTATAATGAGGCAGTTAAAAGATTTGGCCATAAATTATTTTACCAGTTCTGAAATAAAAAAGAGGAACTAGTTATTTCAGGTCATCTGTGGGAAGCATTGCAACAAGATAGAAAATATATATCCTCAGCGTATAAAATGGCAAAAGAGAGAAAATATAATAATCATATTCTGTTATCCAAATACTTAGTAGAGAAATTGCCATCCCTAGACGACAGTAAAATAGTAGAGGCGTTTAACTTAACATTAAAATCCGTATCACTTCAAAAACTGGTCTTTACTCAATTGATGATATTTAACAATGCATATTATACCCATCTTACACTTCATAAATTTGATTCAAAAAAGTCACCTAAATGTCCACAGTGTGTAGATCAGACAGCAGACCTGTTACACATGTTCTGGAGTTGCAAGTGCATTTATAAATTATGGAATTATTTAAAGTTACAACTACAAAAAATGGGTTACCAAAACTCAACACTCTCCTGGGAATTTCTGATTTTACATATTCCACCGGAGAATTTGGACAAAACAAAAAAGATTGTAATTATGAATATTAGTTTACTAATGAAATTATATATAGCCACAAATTGGTTGAACCCAGCACAGGTGTTGTGGCAAAATTTCAGGCTGTTAGCGATTAAGCATATATTAGCGCACAACTTGTTAATTAGAAATAATAAGAAAAGTATAAACAGCATAAAAATTTGGGAACAAATCTTTAATATTATTTTGGCGTAGCGGTTCCTATCCATTTTCCGTCAGGACATTCTGTATGTGTACCAACACATTCTTGGATTAGATAGAAAATGTAGAAATAATACAAATTATTGGCTTGAGTTGGTTTATAATTGTCTATTGTAGATGCTTTTATGTTTAATTTTTTGTGATTTTAATTTCCTGTACTTGGTTAAAATGATATTTATTCTTAATGTATTATAGGGAAATTCAAAATGGAACTAAAACATTGGAAGCAATATTGTGCATAATGTAAATAGTGTGTGAAATGTATAATGGTTTGGCAAAACAATAAAAATGATTATTGGAAAAAAAGAAGTGAACTACTTTACTGAGTGCAGTAAAGAAGGGGTTGTATCGAAGGGTCTCCGGTCCTGGCAATATCCAACAGGACTGGAGGCAGGAACGGAGTTTCCCACAGAATTAATCCAGCTATTTAATAAACAGAGTCTTGAACTTATAAACTTAATGTGCAAACATTATTTGCTTGAAATAGAGAACTTAGTATCTGAAACGACTGACCTGGACAGGGAGATTAGGTCAGATAATGATTTTTTCAGATACCAGTTCAACTACAAAATAATTTTTGTATCTATTGACCAACAAATTGTGAAATGTACTGAAAATAAGATTAAAAAATTGAATAGGGACATAAAGGACTACAAAAATGGCACCACTTATCCAGTACCAGCTCCATCTCAAACCCACAATTTCATTGGCCAAGAGGAAACTCATTAGTCCACTTAATGGTAATAGAGCAAATCAGAGCGAGGAAGTGATGTCACCCAATGCAGGTCCGAGTAATAGTGAAGGAAATAGGCACTCAACAGTGGTAACCAGCACACCTAATCAAAACACAAACCGTAATGTTAATAATTTTAACAATTGTAGAGAACAAGAAGATGTATACCAACAGCAGCAACAACAAGATGGCGTGCTGGGTTTTTGGAACAACAGAGGACAGAACCACCAGTGGCCATACAACACGAGAGGGGCTACAAAGTTTTACAACAGCAACAACAGAAAGAGAAGGTAACTGGTAGGGTGTTACACAATAGTAACTATAAGGGATGCAAGGTAGTTACGAACCTGGTTATGGTATAGACCTGACTTAATTGAACTGTTCGTAAAAGGGTTGACATTTGTGTCATCAACTCGGTTTAACTTGTCATCTACTTTAGTGGATTTAAAACTGTATACCCACAAACTGAATTTGAGCATTATGTTTGGTAATGTCAGTAGACCAACACTCGAATACACAGGTGTTGAGTACATATAACCACCCTTACACCCTTTGTTACTACTTTTTGAGCACTTGTGTGAACTGGATGTAAGAGCTTTATTTAACTGCCCTGTGAAAATTAATGACTGGAACGTTTAGAAAAAGGAAGCATTGCAACTATTTACATCTTTGCCCATTACAACTTTAAAACCAGACAAAAAAGGGGGATTAGTGTTGATGGACATTGGGGATTATAATAAAAAGATGAAGGTAGTGTTGGAAAGTGAAACATATGCAAAAGCAAGTTTGAATAAACTGCATATAGCATACAATCGTATAATAATGTTTTAAATGATTTGTTTATCGATGGTATGATGGATGTTCAAACACTTAACTACATTTCTTCACTATCTCCCAAAATTCCCTCATTGATTGGTATACCCAAGATAAATAAGAACATCCATAATCCCCCATGAGGGCACTAGTTGATGCTAGAGCTTCCATTACCTATGCAATAGCAAAGTTGGTATATTTTACATAAATATGTTGCCAAAGAAGAACAAATTTGTAGAGACTCATGGGCATTTTTAGCTGCTATAATCAAATGTGAATTTCATAAGGAAGTACATTTTTTAACAATTGATGTTACTGATTTGTATTTTTTCATACCTTGGACAACTAATATAGAATGGGTGCTTGAGAGAATGAGATGGCAAGGGGCCCCCCATTCTGAATTGAAATTGATGGAGGACCTACTGGATATAGTACTGACAAACAATTTTGTCTTGTTTAACACAGAGATTTTTTTACAGAAGGTAGGGGTAGCAATGGGCTCACCATGCAGAGCTAGCTTTGCTAATTTGGTGATGGCCCATTGGGAACATCAGTTTATTTTCAGTTGTGAGGACATGGTTGCCAGCACTGGTCTATACATTAGATTCCTGGATGACATTTTTTTAATGTTTAAAGGGGCACATACTGATGCTGAACAATTCTTAAGAACACTCAGTGATACTACTAGCTTTTTAAAATTCACTAGCAACTTTCAGGAAGACAAGATTGCCTACTTAGATGTAGAATTGGGTAAAGACAAAGTGGGGAAACAGTCCCCTGGATTTATAAAGCCCTTTATAGCATGCTGGATTAGTCTAAGAACTATTTTCGGCAATATGTCTGACGTGCGATCCAGGAACGAGCTCCCGGGATGTGCACGTGAGCTCTTAGGCTAATCCTGCATGGACCGAGCTCCTGTATGCAAATTACCCTCATTTTCAGGTGAAAACCATGCAAATGAGTGTAATTTTCAATCCCGGAAGCTGTCAGCTGTCAGTGCAGGATGAGTGCAGTCTGCAGAAATGAACTCTGTTAGTAACCGAGTACACTTCTGCAAACTACAGAACAGAGCTATGACAGCTCCAAATAAAGGCTGCATATCATTGAGGAAATATGCTAATGGCCAATTATAAGGCCATTGGCATTGCAAATTGTTTAAAAAATAAAAAAATCAACTTTTAATTTTTTTCCCGCCGATATCGGCTGTTTAAGCATAGGGCAACAGCGAGCAAACGGGATCGGGGGGAAAATAAGAAAATAAACTTAAAATGAGCATTGTAACTAAAAGCAGTATTCTGCCATGCAAGTCAATGGCAGGCATAAGACAACCTGGTGAGTGAGTAATGGTTGCTAAGTGGGGGGGGAGTCTCAGTGTGGGACATGTAACCATGCATTAGCAGGCAATCCTATGCAAATGAGGAGAAGAATAGTGAATCCCAGATTTCCCCAGGGTGTGAGGCAGGTCCCAAGAGTGTAAGATTATAAATAGCTGGGTGCAAGACTAGGATATAGGTGACATCATGGGGGTGGTGTCAGGCATACTGTAAGTGGATTGGAACCCTGTGGCTCGGGATTGCTCCTAGCTTAGCACAGCTAAGTTAGAGGTGTGTCCAAACTGCCTAGCACTCTTTACAAAGTGTAAGCGGGTGTGCGTGCCACACACTGGGTTTTACAGGAAGAAAGAGGAAGTTAAACCAGGAAATAGCAGCTCTGTGCACATTTGAGAACTCTGTTTGCACGGCGCACACACGGGCATAAACATGAGGCAATGGGAAGAGAAAACAGTAGTAGGAAGTTAATTAAGGAGAACTAGCTTAGCTGGCAGGTGAAATGTATCAGAATCAGCCAATTACACAGACAGCAGACCAGACCAGCCCAGAACACTACTACAAACTAAGCAAACACCTTTCCCTCTGTTTTTTCCATGCTCTACACCACCGGTGTATGCAAGTGGAGAAATTTTAACAAACAAACCTACAAAATGAGAAGGGCTGCAGCAGGAAACATAGAACAACATGTGCAAGAGGCTGTGGGTGGTGAGAATGTGAATGCTGCCAAACAACCCACAGTGAGGAAACGGAAAAGAGTGTACAGACCCAGGGTAACCTAACTGGGGCTACATGAGCTGGAGATAGTGAAGCATTATAGGGTGGACAGAAACCTTCTACAGCAAATTGTTGAGCTGTGTTGGCCCCACCTGACACATCAAACTGGCCGAGAGGAACCCATCCCAGTGGATACCAAAGTATGTGTAGGCCTAGGTATACTAGCCAAAGGTACCTCCCAAAGCACAACTGGGGATATCATGGGGATCTCACAGGCATCAGAATCCAGAGTATTCCACCAGTTCCTGGATGCCATGGCAGCACATGCCAGTGAGCACATATATTTCCTCAACACATGTGAGGTGTTGACCAGCAATATGTGTCTCTTCCACCAAATAGCAGAATACCCTGGGGTAGTGGGTGCTATAGACTGTACGCACATATGCATCAAAGCATCACCCGGTGAGCAGGGTAGGGCCTACATCAACTGCAGGGGCATCCCCTCCATCAACTGCCAGGTTGTATGTGATGCCCAGGGTATTATAATGAATGTGTGTGCTGGCTGCCCTGGAAGCTATGACGATTCACACATATGGCATCTGACACAGCTGTACCACAGATTTGCCAAGGTGGACATCCCCTACGTTCACCTAGTGGGGGATGCTGGGTACCACTGGAGCCATGGCTGATGACACCCATAAGAAATGCACACACACCTGAACAACAATGCCATAATGAGGCACACGCACAGGCCAGACATATAGAGTGTGTGTTTGGGATGCTCAGGTCATGGTTCTGGTGTCTGGACACATCTGGTGGAGCCTTGCAGTATTCACCAGCTACATGTACCCAAATTGTCATGTTATGTGCTATGCTGCACAATATGATCCTGTGGAAACAGCTGCAGCAGGAACAGCATGTGGCAGGGCCACACAGCCCCCCCATCAATGCCAAGGCCTGTACAAGAACAGAGTGACTCGGAGGAGGAACAACCTGAGTCTGCCTCAGGAGGCAGAAGGAGGTGTGCCCAGTATGATCTGGCCTTGGCAAAGAGGCAATGCATAGCATATGCACTGACACAGTAGGGACCCAGGGAATGACACCTCTCTCTGACTCACACAGACAGTAAAAGGGATGCCAAACATGACACTACCTGTGCTCAACCATGTATAGGGAGTGTACTATGCACATCCGACATAGGCAGCCCTCCTGCACCATCCTCAAGTCTGGCACACCCTCAAGGTAAGTCAGTCAACCTACCAATTGCCAAATGGAGTAGAATGTGTTGTTACCTGTAGCTATGGTATGGATGTGAGCATGCAAGGGAATTGGGTGGGTGAATGTTATTGCAGCAGACAGTAGACACCCATAGTGGCACCATGACATCTGTAACACATACTGGAGTCACCATAGTAGCCAGTACTACACAGGGTGACAAAACCCACTGCAGGAATTGGGCTGAGCGATATGTGTGTCCATAAGACCCACACATGCCAGTCAGAAAGGTGCACATACCCAACAACAGTTTCAGCCACCAGGACAGGTGTAGAAAAACACAAACAAATGCAGTACTATGGCCTCTGAATGAGCCCTATGGGTAACCCCTCCCCCAGGCCTACACAGACAGACTACAGCAGACCAGGCAGTTGGATATAAGTTGTGAAGGTTAGGAAGTCAGAAACCAATATGTAGGTAATTAAAGCTAAGATCTGTAGTACACTGGTATGCCTCTAGCCAGCATGATAGGTAAGACTACAGACTGAAATGGAATACCTGACAAACCAGAACAGTCCTAGCAAATGTGTATAAGTGGCAGGTGTGCCCCCATCCTACATACACTTATAGTAACAGTCAGGTGTGCCCCCCCACTCCTGTATAGAAATGTAGAAAGAGTCAGGTGTCCCCCCTCCGCTATGCAGAAATGTAGCAACATGCAATGCCAAATGACCGATGGATAACCTGCAGACACAGCATACTACCTGTCTGTGTACAACACATAGGTCAGCACCACAGTACAAACTACCTGGACGTGATCCACAAATAGGTTCATAGGTTCATAGGTTCATACTAGGCTATCTGCCCTAGGGCATTTATAAGCCTAGCCAGAGTGTGTTTGGCTTTTGCCACCCATTTTAAATTAATTTTGCTATGCCCTTTTTCGAGGTTAGTATACTGTGCCTCTGTCTAACAGTGACACAGAAGTGATACCCGGGGTATACCTACGATCTTCCATCCACTCATGACGATTCCTCTTGAAGAGAGTCAATGAGGGACTCTGCCTAACCTGGACTGGGATTTTATTCCAGAGTGAAGGGAGCCTCTGGGTCATGAATCTGTCCCTCCAGCATGTCCTATTTATTTCAGTGCTGAGGTTCAAGTCTCTCAAGCACGTAGCTCAATGGGATTTGGATTTTCTGAGGTGCAGCATGTCCATTAATTCCGGGTTGGACATGGCTTTATACGTCAGGCACAGATTGCCTCTGAGCAGGCAGTATGCCACTGAGTAGAGCTGGAGTTTCTTTAACCGGGCACCATATGGCATCTGTTTGAGCCCTTTAATCCTCTTGGTGAGGTACTTTTGGGTTCTTTCCAGTTGCTGCAGGTGTCTGGTAAGATACATCCCAAAAGGGGCATAGAACTCAATTATGGGCCTGATGAGGGATGAGTAAAGAGGCATGATGACCTCCCCTGATGTAGATGTGAATCCCTTCATGATTAGGTGGGCTATATAAAATGTTTTTCTAACCACTTTGGCCATGTGGTTGTCAAATGAGAGATTGCTATCAACTTGGGTCCCAAGGTCCCTAATTACTTCTTCTGTACTTAATGGATTACCACCTATGTGGTAATTTGTGGGCACTTTGTTTTTGCCAAAGGGGATGACTATACACTTTTTGGCGTTTAGCTTGAGGCCATGGCTCTGGCACCAGTTGTCTGTTTGTATGAGGCCCTTTTGGAGGATGTTTGTGTCGGCTGGAGAGTCGATTATGGTGCCCAGTTTGCAGTCATCTGCGAACTTGGTCAGCCACAGTCCTTCCATGTTGGCCTGTACCTCCGAGAAATATATACCGAACAAGAGAGGTCCCAGGATTGAGCCTTGTGGGATGCCACTTGTAACTGGTTTGCAGTCTGACATGGCTCCAGCAATTCTAACCATGTGGGTTCTGTCCTTGAGCCAGTTTGCAACCCATCTAGTGACATAGGGGTTTATATTTAAGCTGGTGAGATTATCTATATTGCCTGAGTGGGGTATTGTATCAAAGGCTTTTGCGATGTCCAGGTAGGCTGTGTGGACCACCTTCCCCTCATCAATGGCCTTGGTGACTGTTTCAAAGAAATCAACCAGGTTTAAGAGGCAGGATCTGCCCTTAACAAAGCCGAACTGGGTAGGATCCAGTGTCTGTAGGTCCCCAATATCTTTATTTATGAGGTCCATGATGATCCTTTCCATAGCTTTGCAGACCAAGCTAGTCAGGCTTATGGGGTGATAGTTTCCAGGATCCGTTGAGGCACCACCTTTGTGGAGAGGGACCACTGTTGCTGTATGCCACTCTTTGGGTATATATCCTGTAGTAAGGCTGAGATTGAACAGTAGTTTTATGTTTCGGTTTAGCTCTTCTTGGAGTTCATGTAGGATGCAGCTCGGGACACCGTCTGGTCCCATTGATGCTGTGTTTTTTGCTTTGGAGAGGGTGGCTCTTAACTGAGCATCTGAGATGTCAGGGGGGCAGCACTCTGCTGGGATAGATATTTGCCCTTTTGGTGGGCAGGGGGGGGAGAAGTTTGCGCTGAACCTGTCAGCTAGGATGTTGGCAATGTCTGTGGGTTCGATGTATTTTTTGTTATTTTGGACTAATTCTGAGCATATCTGGGAATTCCCACCCAGGTTCCTAACATAACTAAAGAAAGCCTTGTGATTATCCTTAGTGTCCTGTGCAATTTTTCTCTCAATCAGAGATGCCTTCCCTTTTTGGGATTTTGCTCTATCATGTAGTATATTGTATAGTTTGTTTATGGCTGGGGTCCACCAGACAGGACGTCTGCCTTTGGAGGATTGGGTCTTGGTTTTATTTGGGATTGCATGATCCATGCATTCCTGAAGGTGTTCATAGAATGCGTTTATAAAGGATTCTGTGGTCTGGGACGTATTTTCCACAGGCTCGGGGGCTTTGAAGGATTCCACCTCAGTTTTTAGGAGTGTGAACTTTGCTTTAGAGAAGTTTTTCACTGTGGTTTTCTGGGCAGGAGGTGGGGTCAGGATGTGAATATCCAGTGAGATTAGTTTATGGTCTGATCTTACCAGTGAGGGATACACTTCTGGTCTGGAGCATAGAGTCCCCATGTTGGTGATGATCAGGTCCAATATGTTTTCCCCTCTTGTGGGAGTGGTAACAAGTTGTTCAATAGCATATGAGTTTATAAATTCTAGGAACCTTTGGGTTGGGTGTTGGAGCTAGAGTAATGCTCCCAGTCTATGTTTGGGTAGTTGAAGTCGCCCAATATAATAGTGTTTGGAGAGACCTTCATATTTTCCAGTGTTCTCAGGAAGGCCGAGTGGGGTTCCTGGGTTTGGGAGGGTGGTCTGTAGCAGGCTATAAACTGGAAGGCAGTTTTACCCACTGTTAGTTGCACATGGATAGTCTCTGGTGCTTCGTGCTGTGCCACCAACCTGGAGGTGTGGGTATCTTTGACGAATATTGATACTCCCCCTCCTTTTGTGGTTCGGTCCAAGTTTTGGGGCCAAAAAGCATGGTATGAGGTATAACCTGGTAGTGCTGGGGTGCTCTCAGGAGCCTTGAACCAGGTTTCTGTTACTGCACAGATATCGATGTTCTCCATGCTAAGGAGAGTTTAGAGTGCATGCATCTTGAGGTTTAGACTTCTGGCGTTGAGTAGCATTACTCTTAGTTTCTTATACCTTGTGATACCTATGGAGGTGGGTTTGTCTTTTGAGCCTTGCCTAAAAAAGGCACTATGGGGGAAGCAAAAACCTTTGCCAATATCCAAAAGCCCAGGGGTGACAGGTGCAAGCCGTCCCTAGCGAAGCATCGTGGATTGTTGAGCATGTTATCCCAGGCTGACAGGCATTGGATCCCCTTTGAATGACACCAATACTTAAGCCAATTGTTGAAATTGATCATCTTGTCTTCATATTGTGGCATCATTCTTGGTGAGGGTAAGATGCTACTCAAGGTCAGGGTCATACCGGCCTGGGCTACATGCTCAGAGAGCTCCACTATGTCTCTTTTCATGTAGTCCAGGGAGGTACGTCTCAGGTCATTCACACCAGCATGGACAATGACCGAGTCATATTTGTACTTGCCTTGGAGTGACCTGAGTGCTTGTGTTATGTGGCAGATCCTAGCGCCCGACAGGCAGCTCACCATGACCTTCTCCATGTTCAGCCTGGTGAGCGGGACGTCAGTGTGCCTGACGATAGAGTCACCTATTACAAGTGTATCAGGTGTGTTGTTTAGCCTTAAGGGCTGTGCCTGTTCAGCACACTGGCTTTGTGAGCTATGTGTTGCACGTGTTTTGTTTTGAGGTAGCGGTTGCTTGGGTGCCTGCTTTGGAGGTCTCTGCTGCTTAGGCAGATTTTTATTTAGAGTCTCCGAGTATGTTTTTGTGTGTTTATGTGTTTGGTTTGCTGTCGTGGTAGGTCTATGTGAGACTGGAATTGTAGTGAGTGTGGTTTCCTTCTCCTCCTGACTGGTTACGCCAGTACTGAGTTGAAAGAGCTTAACATCCAGTTTGGCTATATGGTTGCATCTCTCACATGTGTTGGAATTTGTTGGGAGGAGGAGAGGGTTGTCTGTGTACATGAGGCAGTTGTAACATTGCCTCAAGATTCCCACATTCACCAGCTGGACCGGAGAGGAGATTGACAACTGACCTTTGGACATGCTATAATAGTATTGGGAATTCCTTTATAATTGAAAAAAGGGAAAATGGGGAACAAGGTACTCAAGGGGAGTTTGTGAGGGTGTAGTGCTTTTAATTTTTTAGTGCTGACTTATATAATTGCTTTAGTGAGCAAGTGCCAGGTAACTTAAATGCAATGTGTTACAGGTAACTTAAATGCAAAAATGACAAACAGTAACTTTCTTTCAAGTGAAACAAGGAAATAAGTACAGTAAGCAATGCAGATATCACTAGGGATCCACAGAAGCACTGAAAAGCCGCGTTTTAGGTGGAATTAGCATTTCAGGGAAATAACAAGCAAACAAGCAACAAGCATACAAACAAAGCTAGATTCAGCAGGCCTGGATCTAGTCTATGCTACAGCAAACAAGGTGTACCAATTTCAGTAAGAAACAGTTCAAATATGCAGGCACTATAAGCCTTTAACCAGAAATTCCCAGCTCAGAAGGGCAGAGTCCAGCCTCTCCTCCCACAAGAGTGCAGACCACGAACCTTCTTAATGTAAAATAACTGGCCTGAAGCCCAAGTGCTTAAACCAGAACTAATACACTTTTAGAATAACAGACACTGAGCCCTCAATCAGCAGTTCCCAACTTAGAAGGATGTAAGCTACCTGTTCTGCCACCACAGTGCAGGCCACAAACCTTCCTAATGTAAAACAACTAGTCTGAAGCCCAAGTGCTTAATCCAAAAGACTTACAATGATAGCTACACTTTAATCAAGTTACTACCAAGCAGTAATAAATACAATTGAATACTTTAAAGAATGCCTGGATTAGTGCTCAAGTTATACAAACAAAGCTAGATTCAGCAGGCTTGGATTTAGTCTATGCTACAGCAAACAAGGTGTACCAATTTCAGTAAGAAGCAGTTCAAATATGCAGGCACTATAAGCCTTTAACCAGAAATTCCCAGCTCAGAAGGGCAGAGTCCAGCCTCTCCTCCCACAAGAGTGCAGGCCACAGACCTTCTTAATGTAAAATAACTGGCATGAAGCCCAAGTGCTTAAACCAGAACTAATACTTTTAGAATAACAGACACTGAGCCCTCAATCAGCAGTTCCCAACTTAGAAGGATGTAAGCTACCTGTCCTGCCACCACAGTGCAGGCCACAAACCTTCCTAATGTAAAACAACTGGACTGAAGCCCAAGTGCTTAATCCAAAAGACTTAGAATGATAGCTACACTTTAATTAAGTTACTACCAAGCAGTAATAAATACAATTGAATACTTTAAAGAATGCCTTGATTAGTGCTCAAGTTATACAAACAAAGCTAGATTCAGCAGGCCTGGATCTAGTCTATGTTACAGCAAACAAGGTGTACCAATTTCAGTAAGAAGCAGTTCAAATACAGGCACTATAAGCCTTTAACCAGAAATTCCTAGCTCAGAAGGGCAGAGTCCAGCCTCTCCTCCCACAAGAGTGAAGACCACAAACTCTCTTAATGTAAAATAACTGGCCTGAAGCCCAAGTGCTTAAACCAGAATTAATACACTTTTAGAATAACAGACACTGAGCCCTCAATCAGCAGTTCCCAACTTAGAATGATGTAAGCTACCTGTTTGTCAGAAGAAAAAATTCAAACGAGTCACATCTGCCTCAGGTGATGAATTTTCCTTTATTAGCAGCTAACCAGATTACACAGCATGTTGGCCAAGATGTCCGGTCTGGACTGATCTGATCTCCTCTGATCTGATCTGATCTGATCAACTTGTTTACTGACATCAACTTTTATACTGCAAGCAAAACAACTTTTTGTTACATTTCTGACCGTTGACAGTTGGCTATGAAAAACATATAGGATAAACATGTTTATCACAAATTACCTCAAACCCACATCTAGTACAGAATGTTCAAGAAGTACAAAATGTTCAATTCAGCAACGGTAGCTCAAATTTTCCAGGACACACAGCCTGCCCCAGTAAATTAACTCTTACTCGGCCGTGCGTCCTTATCCCAGGCTTCACTGAGCTATAACCAAATTTCTTTATTCTGAAATGCAGAAAAGAGATATCATTCAGGTTCATAAGCAATGCTGCATTTTGTTCACAGATGAGGCCCATGTTTGATAGGCATATCCCAACAAATAACATGTTCACTTTGCAAGAACAGGAAAAAGACAAATAACAGTATGTTTTTAAAACTTTTTCTCTTAACATTTCCCCCCTGAAAACACTTTTATTTGTCTTTTATTTCAGCAATATATGGTAAAAACTAAGTTTTTCTTTGCATACATTACTTCATTGGCAAGACGAATTTTTAAACTTCAAAAACATTTGCAAAGAGTCACATTTCAATGTATTCACTTTCACCAGTCTGTTGCAATTGCTGGTACATCGTCTTTGTAACAGCAGTATCAACCAGTCTTTGTAGAAGACCTCTGATACAGGGTATAAAACAACAACCACATACCACCACGATAACCACAGTGACTCCAATGGACACCAGGAAACTGCTGATGAGATGACTCCATTTTCCAAACCACGCTTGTAGAAAATCTGTAAAGGGATTATTTACCCCAGAGTTCTATGCCAATTCTTCGGATAACATCTACAAACCTTTCAAAGCTCGAGTGATACTTCCATCAGGCACAATGTTGTTTGGAATATATGTACAACAGAAAGTCCCAAACATCTTGCAAACTCCTCCTTCTTTGGCCAGGAGCATATCCAACGCAATTTGATTCTGCCATGCCACCTGCGAAGTGGCCTCCAGTTGTTCAGCAATTCCTTTCAATGCATCTTTGGTATGGTTCACAAAATGCTGCTGGTTATAGTAAATGTAGTTGATCCAGTCCACATTCTTATTAGGTTGAATCCAGACAAAGATGGATGTAAAACCAGCTGCTATTTGGTTTATTGCTTTGTATTCATCAGGTACGCCTCTTGGTACGCCAATGCTATCGATGTAGACACCGTTATCGAAAGATTGCTTCGGTGCCTCTCTTTTTCTCTTACTCAACCACTTCGGCTTTATTTCAAGTTCTCTTACGAAATTGCTTGCTGGAACTGGGAAAATGTAGAATGGCAGAATTAACTTTACAAGTGCACAAGTTCCCTTCCAGGGAATCGTAAGCCTTGATCTGAGTTTGTTGTCTCCACATAACCACCATACGTCTGCTAAACTATGAGTTTGGTTCTCCAGAAATGGATTCCCATTGCCATTCACAGTAACATTGCAATAGTTCTGTCCCATATTGCCACAATTTTTCCCTGTGCCATCTCTGGAAATGCACATATATGAACCTGGATAGGAAATCGCTGCAGGCGGTTTCTCAACTTTGCTTATGACCGAAAACGCTGAGTTTCATCTTTGCATTTATCTTCAGTTTTGTTGAAGAATAATTTCAACAGACATGTTAGGTTACCATCATCTTGCATCAATGGGACTGTTACTAATTGCTGTTTACCTTCAGCACAAGAAATACAGTTCTCACGATGTGCTTCTCGGGTACTATATCTAACCCAAGATAACCATTCATTATGGTGTACTAATCCCATCTCGGTAACAATTGTTCTTCTTTTGTGAAGGCAAAATCTGCTTTATTTGTAGCATTCTTAAGGCTTTGTACTTTAAGTTGGAGGGTCCCCAAAGGATCAGTTCTAGTTGGAAGAGACACTCCGATTCCATAAACTCCTGAATCACTTTCTTGTGGTGACACAATTGTTATAGTAACTACTCCGGTACCTTGAAATGCAATTTTATTCTTTGTTGCCTGCTTTTATCTTTCTCTGGTATCACTGCACCACTTGTTTCCCATCCATTCACATCTGTTGACCACCAAACACTTGACCAGGACGTACAGTCTCTATTGCACAAGTATTTTGCATGAGTCAAGAAATTATTATTGTTCCATTTAGAACAGTCCAAAATTCCTTCACAAAGTTTCACCTTAAACACAGTAGTAACACCTGTTTGCGCTTGCAGCACCACCATTCCTTTTTCTCTTGCAACTGTTCCTTCTCGTATGGACATATTTACTTTCACCACCAAAATCATCATCATGTGACAGTTCAAGTACCAGTTGAACATGGCCATACTCCCTAAGGACTACCTCGCACCATTGGTTTCTTCACTGGGTTTGAGATGAACTAATCCCTATTGGGCTAATCCCCCTTTGTAGCCAGACTTTGCGCTCAGAAGTCCGGTGGAGTTTGACCAATATCAATGGCAGAAGGAAGAGCCTTGAGTTTTTTACAGTGGGTGATATGAATCCACGAAGTCCTCTCAGCAATCTTTACAGCTGTAGGTGACGAGATAAGTACTTGGTATGTGCCTTCCCACCTGGGGATGACCAATTCTTTCTCATCACAATCGGATCCACACCCAGTCCCCGGGTGCCACGCTTAACAAGGTTTCATTTCTGGAATCTGCAAAGGAGTCATTGGTTACAAGAGATTTGACATTTAGCAGCTTCTTCATATAATCCGCTAGATCCTCACCCCCCTCACGTTCCGCTGGCAACAATCCTTGCTACTGCGGGACGTAATATGGTCTCCCAAACAAAAGTTCAAATGGTGTAAGTCCTTTGTAGGAAGGTGAGATTCGCATGTGCAGGAGTGCCAACGGAAGGCACGCAGTCCATGACCTATGTGTTTCTGCCATTAGTTTGTGGACCTTACTCTTCAGGACACTGTTGTGTCTTTCCACCAGTCCAGCTGATTGGGGATGGTAAGCACAATGATTTTTGAGATCAATTTGAAACACTTGACCCAATTTCTGAACAATCTGGTTAACAAAATGAGACCCATTATCACTGTAAATGCGTCTTTGTAGGCCAATTCGGAGAATTATTTCTGTAGTCAAAAGCTTTGCTACTGTTTGTGCATTCGGATGCTTCACTGGAAAAGCTTCTACCCATTCAGAAAAAGCATCAATAATGACCAAACAGAGCCTTTTTCCCTCTGAGGGTGTCAATTCAATAAAGTCCATACAGAGTGTGTGGAATGGATACGGAGGGGTAGGGAATGCCTGCTGAGACTTCTTAACTCCCCACTGAGCATGATACTAAGATAAGATAAACCTTTGGGCTTGGGTGTTGGAGCTAGAGTAATGCTCCCAGTCTATGTTTGGGTAGTTGAAGTCGCCCAATATAATGGTGTTTGGAGAGACCTTCATATTTTCCAGTGTTCTCAGGAAGGCCGAGTGGGGTTCCTGGGTTTGGGAGGGTGGTCTGTAGCAGGCTATAAACTGGAAGGCAGTTTTACCCACTGTTAGTTGCACATGGATAGTCTCTGGTGCTTCGTGCTGTGCCACCAACCTGGAGGTGTGGGTATCTTTTACGAATATTGATACTCCCCCTCCTTTTGTGGTTCAGTCCAAGTTTTGGGGCCGAAAAGCATGGTATGAGGTATAACCTGGTAGTGCTGGGGTGCTCTCAGGAGCCTTGAACCAGGTTTCTGTTACTGCACAGATATCGATGTTCTCCATGCTAAGGAGAGTTTAGAGTGCATGCATCTTGAGGTTTAGACTTCTGGCGTTGAGTAGCATTACTCTTAGTTTCTTATCCCTTGTGATACCTATGGAGGTGGGTTTGTCTTTTGAGCCTTGCCTAAAAAAGGCACTATGGGGGAAGCAAAAACCTGTGCCAATATCCAAAAGCCCAGGGGTGACAGGTGCAAGCCGTCCCTAGCAAAGCATCGTGGCTTGTCGAGCATGTTATCCCAGGCTGACAGGCATTGGATCCCCTTTGAATGACACCAATACTTAAGCCAATTGTTGAAATTGATCATCTTGTCTTCATATTGTGGCATCATTCTTGGTGAGGGTAAGATGCTACTCAAGGTCAGGGTCATACCGGCCTGGGCTACATGCTCAGAGAGCTCCACTATGTCTCTTTTCATGTAGTCCAGGGAGGTACGTCTCAGGTCATTCACACCAGCATGGACAATGACCGAGTCATATTTGTACTTGCCTTGGAGTGACCTGAGTGCTTGTGTTATGTGGCAGATCCTAGCGCCCGACAGGCAGCTCACCATGACCTTCTCCTTGTTCAGCCTGGTGAGCGGGACGTCAGTGTGCCTGACGATAGAGTCACCTATTACAAGTGTATCAGGTGTGTTGTTTAGCCTTAAGGGCTGTGACTGTTCAGCACACTGGCTTTGTGAGCTATGTGTTGCACATGTTTTGTTTTGAGGTAGCGGTTGCTTGGGTGCCTGCTTTGGAGGTCTCTGCTGCTTAGGCAGATTTTTATTTAGAGTCTCCGAGTATGTTTTTGTGTGTTTATGTGTTTGGTTTGCTGTCGTGGTAGGTCTATGTGAGACTGGAATTGTAGTGAGTGTGGTTTCCTTCTCCTCCTGACTGGTTACGCCAGTACTGAGTTGAAAGAGCTTAACATCCAGTTTGGCTATATGGTTGCATCTCTCACATGTGTTGGAATTTGTTGGGAGGAGGAGAGGGTTGTCTGTGTACATGAGGCAGTTGTAACATTGCCTCAAGATTCCCAGATTAACCAGCTGGACCGGAGAGGAGATTGACAACTGACCTTTGGACATGCTATAATAGTATTGGGAATTCCTTTATAATTGAAAAAAAGGGCCAATGGGGAACAAGGTACTCAAGGGGAGTTTGTGAGGGTGTAGTGCTTTTAATTTTTTAGTGCTGACTTATATAATTGCTTTAGTGAGCAAGTGCCAGGTAACTTAAATGCAATGTGTTACAGGTAACTTAAATACAAAAATGACAAACAGTAACCTTCTTTCAAGTGAAACAAGGAAATAAGTACAGTAAGCAATGCAGGTATCACTAGGGATCCACAGAAGCGCTGAAAAGCCGCGTTTTAGGTGGAATTAGCATTTCAGGGAAATAACAAGCAAACAAGCAACAAGCATACAAACAAAGCTAGATTCAGCAGGCCTGGATCTAGTCTATGCTACAGCAAACAAGGTGTACCAATTTCAATAAGAAACAGTTCAAATATGCAGGCACTATAAGCCTTTTACCAGAAATTCCCAGCTCAGAAGGGCAGAGTCCAGCCTCTCCTCCCACAAGAGTGCAGACCACGAACCTTCTTAATGTAAAATAACTGGCCTGAAGCCCAAGTGCTTAAACCAGAACTAATACACTTTTAGAATAACAGACACTGAGCCCTCAATCAGCAGTTCCCAACTTAGAAGGATGTAAGCTACCTGTTCTGCCACCACAGTGCAGGCCACAAACCTTCCTAATGTAAAACAACTGGTCTGAAGCCCAAGTGCTTAATCCAAAAGACTTAGAATGATAGCTACACTTTAATCAAGTTACTACCAAGCAGTAATAAATACAATTGAATACTTTAAAGAATGCCTGGATTAGTGCTCAAGTTATACAAACAAAGCTAGATTCAGCAGGCCTGGATTCAGTCTATGCTACAGCAAACAAGGTGTACCAATTTCAGTAAGAAGCAGTTCAAATATGCAGGCACTATAAGCCTTTAACCAGAAATTCCCAGCTCAGAAGGGCAGAGTCCAGCCTCTCCTCCCACAAGAGTGCAGACCACAAACCTTCTTAATGTAAAATAACTGGCATGAAGCCCAAGTGCTTAAACCAGAACTAATACACTTTTAGAATAACAGACACTCAGCCCTCAATCAGCAGTTCCCAACTTAGAAGGATGTAAGCTACCTGTCCTGCCACCACAGTGCAGGCCACAAACCTTCCTAATGTAAAACAACTGGTCTGAAGCCCAAGTGCTTAATCCAAAAGACTTAGAATGATAGCTACACTTTAATCAAGTTACTACCAAGCAGTAATAAATACAATTGAATACTTTAAAGAATGCCTGGATTAGTGCTCAAGTTATACAAACAAAGCTAGATTCAGCAGGCCTGGATCTAGTCTATCTTACAGCAAACAAGGTGTACCAATTTCAGTAAGAAGCAGTTCAAATACAGGCACTATAAGCCTTTAACCAGAAATTCCCAGCTCAGAAGGGCAGAGTCCAGCCTCTCCTCCCACAAGAGTGCAGACCACAAACTCTCTTAATGTAAAATAACTGGCCTGAAGCCCAAGTGCTTAAACCAGAATTAATACACTTTTAGAATAACAGACACTGAGCCCTCAATCAGCAGTTCCCAACTTAGAATGATGTAAGCTACCTGTTTGTCAGAAGAAAAAATTCAAACGAGTCACATCTGCCTCAGGTGATGAATTTTCCTTTATTCGCAGCTAACCAGATTACACAGCATGTTGGCCAAGATGTCCGGTCTGGACTGATCTGATCTCCTCTGATCTGATCAACTTGTTTACTGACATCAACTTTTATACTGCAAGCAAAACAACTTT
Source organism: Protopterus annectens (assembly GCF_019279795.1). Lineage (NCBI taxonomy): Eukaryota > Metazoa > Chordata > Ceratodontiformes > Protopteridae > Protopterus > Protopterus annectens. Next base: position 328,770,432 of record NC_056735.1, read on the forward strand.
TTGTTACATTTCTGACCGTTGACAGTTGGCTATGAAAAACATATAGGATAAACATGTTTATCACAAATTACCTCAAACCCACAGCTAGTACAGAATGTTCAAGAAGTACAAAATGATCAATTCAGCAACGGTAGCTCAAATTTTCCAGGACACACAGCCTGCCCCAGTAAATTAACTCTTACTCGGCCGTGCGTCCTTATCCCAGGCTTCACTGAGCTATAACCAAATTTCTTTATTCTGAAATGCAGAAAAGAGATATCATTCAGGTTCATAAGCAATGCTGTATTTTGTTCACAGATGAGGCCCATCTTTGATAGGCATATCCCAACAAATAACATGTTCACTTTGCAAGAACAGGAAAAAGACAAATAACAGTATGTTTTTAAAACTTTTTCTCTTAACATTTACCCCCTGAAAACACTTTTATTTGTCTTTTATTTCAGCAATATATGGTAAAAACTAAGTTTTTCTTTGCATACATTACTTCATTGGCAAGACGAATTTTTAAACTTCAAAAACATTTGCAAAGAGTCACATTTCAATGTATTCACTTTCACCAGTCTGTTGCAATTGCTGGTACATCGTCTTCGTAACAGCAGTATCAACCAGTCTTTGTAGAAGACCTCTGATACAGGGTATAAAACAACAACCACATACCACCACGATAACCACAGCGACTCCAATGGACACCAGGAAACTGCTGATGAGATGACTCCATTTTCCAAACCACGCTTGTAGAAAATCTGTAAAGGGATTATTTACCCCAGAGTTCTCTGCCAATTCTTCGGATAACATCTACAAACCTTTCAAAGCTCGAGTGATACTTCCATCAGGCACAGTGTTGTTTGGAATATATGTACAACAGAAAGTCCCAAACATCTTGCAAACTCCTCCTTCTTTGGTCAGGAGCATATCCAACGCAATTTGATTCTGCCATGCCACCTGCGAAGTGGCCTCCAGTTGTTCAGCAATTCCTTTCAATGCATCTTTGGTATAGTTCACAAAATGCTGCTGGTTATAGTAAATGTAGTTGATCCAGTCCACATTCTTATTAGGTTGAATCCAGACAAAGATGGATGTAAAACCAGCTGCTATTTGGTTTATTGCTTTGTATTCATCAGGTACGCCTCTTGGTACGCCAATGCTATCGATGTAGACACCGTTATTGAAAGATTGCTTCGGTGCCTCTCTTTTTCTCTTACTCAACCACTTTGGCTTTATTTCAAGTTCTCTTACGAAATTGTTTGCTGGAACTGGGAAAATGTAGAATGGCAGAATTAACTTTACAAGTGCACAAGTTCCCTTCCAGGGAATCGTAAGCCTTGATCTGAGTTTGTTGTCTCCACATAACCACCATACGTCTGCTAAACTATGAGTTTGGTTCTCCAGAAATGGATTCCCATTGCCATTCACAGTAACATTGCAATAGTTCTGTCCCATATTGCCACAATTTTTCCCTGTGCCATCTCTGGAAATGCACATATATGAACCTGGATAGGAAATCGCTGCAGGCGGTTTCTCAACTTTGCTTATGACCGGAAAACGCTGAGTTTCATCTTTGCATTTATCTTCAGTTTTGTTGAAGAATAATTTCAACAGACATGTTAGGTTACCATCATCTTGCATCAATGGGACTGTTACTAATTGCTGTTTACCTTCAGCACAAGAAATACAGTTCTCACGATGTGCTTCTCGGGTACTATATCTAACCCAAGATAACCATTCATTATGGTGTACGAATCCCGTCTCGAGTAACAATTGTTCTTCTTTTGTGAAGGCAAAATCTGCTTTATTTGTAGCATTCTTAAGGCTTTGTACTTTAAGTTGGAGGGTCCCCAAAGGATCAGTTCTAGTTGGAAGAGACACTCCGATTCCATAAACTCCTGAATCACTTTCTTGTGGTGACACAATGGTTATAGTAACTACTCCGGTACCTTGGAAATGCGCAATTTTTATTCTTTGTTGCCTGCTTTTATCTTTCTCTGGTATCACTGCACCACTTGTTTCCCATCCATTCACATCTGTTGACCACCAAACACTTGACCAGGACGTACAGTCTCTATTGCACAAGTATTTTGCATGAGTCAAGAAATTATTATTGTTCCATTTAGAACAGTCCAAAATTCCTTCACAAAGTTTCACCTTAAACACAGTAGTAACACCTGTTTGCGCTTGCAGCACCACCATTCCTTTTTCTCTTGCAACTGTTCCTTCTCGTATGGACATATTTACTTTCACCACCAAAATCATCATCATGTGACAGTTCAAGTACCAGTTGAACATGGCCATACTCCCTAAGGACTACCTCGCACCGTTGGTTTCTTCACTGGGTTTGAGATGAACTAATCCCTATTGGGCTAATCCCCCTTTGTAGCCAGACTTTGCGCTCAGAAGTCCGGTGGAGTTTGACCGATATCAATGGCAGAAGGAAGAGCCTTGAGTTTTTTACAGTGGGTGATATGAATCCACGAAGTCCTCTCAGCAATCTTTACAGCTGTAGGTGACGAGATAAGTACTTGGTATGGGCCTTCCCACCTGGGGGATGACCAATTCTTTCTCATCACAATTGGATCCACACCCAGTCCCCGGGTGCCATGCTTAACAAGGTTTCATTTCTGGAATCTGCAAAGGAGTCATTGGTTACAAGAGATTTGACATTTAGCAGCTTCTTCATATAATCCGCTAGATCCTCACCCCCTCACGTTCCGCTGGCAACAATCCTTGCTACTGCGGGACGTAATATGGTCTCCCAAACAAAAGTTAAAATGGTGTAAGTCCTTTGTAGGAAGGTGAGATTCGCATGTACAGGAGTGCCAACGGAAGGCACGCAGTCCATGACCTATGTGTTTCTGCCATTAGTTTGTGGACCTTACTCTTCAGGACACTGTTGTGTCTTTCCACCAGTCCAGCTGATTGGGGATGGTAAGCACAATGATTTTTGAGATCAATTTGAAACACTTGACCCAATTTCTGAACAATCTGGTTAACAAAATGAGACCCATTATCACTGTAAATGCGTCTTTGTAGGCCAAATCGGGGAATTATTTCTGTAGTCAAAAGCTTTGCTACTGTTTGTGCATTCAGATGCTTCACTGGAAAAGCTTCTACCCATTCAGAAAAAGCATCAATAATGACCAAACAGAGCCTTTTTCCCTCTGAGGGTGTCAATTCAATAAAGTCCATACAGAGTGTGTGGAATGGATACGGAGGGGTAGGGAATGTCTGCTGAGACTTCTTAACTCCCCCCTGAGCATGATACTTTGCACATAATAAACAAGATAAACAGAATTGCTTTGCATAAGTTGAAAACCCTTTACACCAAAACACCTTAGACACTATTTGAATCATCGTCCATACTCCTACATGGGCAGGTTCATGTCTAACCAATGCCGCATACCTAAAAAGGTTTGAGGGTAATACCATTTTGCCATCTGATGCCCTATACAACCCACTCTGTTGAGTGATACCATATTTTACCCAATGACATTTTTCCTTCTGTGTCGTTAATGTTTGCATTACTTTTAGTGTCTCTAAGTCTAAGAGGTGTCCGGGCTCCAAATCATTATCATGTAAAAGCAAATCATTTTCTTGAGCTGCCTTTTTTGCAGCCATATCAGCAAGGGCATTTCCCCTGGAGACAGGATCTTTTCTGTTGGTATGTGCGGAACATTTAGATATCGCTATCTGAAGTTGTAGTTGCACTGCATCTAACAACTGTAAAATTAAATCTCTGTGATTTATTGGTTTGCCTGTCGCAGTAACCATTCCCCTATTCTTCCATAGTTGAGCGAAAACATCTATAGTGGAGAAAGCATATTGACTATCTGTATAAATTGCCACTTTTTTACCCTCCCCTAAGGTACAAGCTCGAGTCAAAGCCACCAACTCAGCTGCCTGTGCAGAATAAATGTTTGACAATCCTTTTGCCTCCAAAATTTCAGTTTCTGTGGTGACAGCATACCCTACTAGTGTTTTTCCTACAGTGTCTTTCTTTGCTGATCCATCTACAAACAAAACGAGATCAGAATCTATCAACGGAATATCCATTAAATCTGGTTGGGGAAGTACTTTATCATGAATGCTCTCTAAACAAACGTGTGGAGTACCTTCTTCTGGAGTCGGCAAAAGTATCGCCGGATTTTTAAAACTTTTTCTCTTAACACTGTTCTGCCACTTCATTGCAGATCACAAACCTTCTTAATGTAAAACAACTGGTTTGATGCCCAAGTGCTTAAACTAAAAGGCTTAGAATGAGTTACACCAAGCAGAAATAAATACAATTGAGTACTATTAAGATGACACAAAAGCAAAATAAAGTAGGAAGAAACACAAATACAGCAGTAAAAGCAGATACATTTTTTTTTTGAGTAGGCAAATGAGATGGGCCCAGGAGTTACAGGACAGAAACAAGTGCAAATGCAGGCCTTCAAATCAGAAAGTTGAGAGAGATGGAAGACCGTCCAAATGGCCAATAACTACAAATTCTGGGCCAGAACCACTCCTTATGTGGTAGACAGGTTACCTAATGCTTACCACTCCCACTGATAATCTAGAAGGCTTCCCTCCAACACAGAAAGGCTTGGGGGGCTCAGAAGCTTACAAACAGTCCTGGATACATCAAATCTGTATCTGGAACACTAATTACAGGAAAGGTAGGAAACAGGCTTACAATTTTTTATTTTTTTTTTTCAGAAAAGTAGCAAAAACAGTAGTAAAAACAATTCACATGCAGTGCAAGCTGGCACAGTTGAGTATGTAGCAATATTAGTCCACACGCAGTTTGAAAAAAATGTAATTAAATTAAAAATGACTAAAAGCAAGTGCAGAAAGGGTTTATTAGGTAGAATGCGGTAAAGAGATGGGACTGGGGGAGTGTCCTAAATCAAATCTACAGTGGGGCGGGCACTGCAAAAGCCACCAAATTTAAACTACAACCAAAAACAGGGAGGGGGGTGGGGAAGACAGTTTCAACAGAGATGTGAGTGCAATACAGATGGCCATACTGGACCTGCTCACACACACTTAGAGGAATGAGGGCAATGTCAGTCAACAACATACTGAAAGGTCATGCTGGGCATGCTCACACACTTAAACACATGAAGGCCATGTCTGCAACCACCAGTGGACCAGACATATCTGGCAGTCACAGTTCTTAGTGCAGACACATCAGTATGCACCACTCCTGCCTCTCACACATAGTGGATAGGAATACAGACACATATGTAAGGACAACTCACTATAATATGCCAAAGGTAGACGGACATAGATGTGTGGAAGTGGGTGACTGTCACAAGGAGCCATCTGGGCCTGTCCCACCCAGCACACAGCCAAAGGGCCCCAAACACATGAAGTGCAGTTGTCACTCACTGCAGATACTAGCCACCAGTATCTGTCAGCATGACAGACTATGAGGTGCACGTGCCAGCTGTGCAACATGACTGTACAAGGAAGTAGTCATCTAGTAACTGTATACATGTGACCCGTGACATATGACCCCATGCATGCCCGCATGTGGCAAGTCAACCCCTACTTGAATGGGTTATGGCCCATGCACACACCTCCCTCCCCATAGCAGTATTATGGCAAGCCTGCTGAGCTCATCCAATGTGTAATACACCTTTGGGAGAGCTGTAGCTCAATAATCTCCATGGCGTGTCCCATAACTGTGTACTGCTGTAGTGATAAGCTAGTTAGGTAGTAGTTCTAACCCCAGACTTGGCAATTCTGTGAGTGTGTGTTTGTGTCTGTCTGTCTCTGACTGTGGAGAGTGGAATGCTTTTTAGGCTACTCACACTCCGTACAATTCGTATACTCCACTTTGGCAAGGCTGCTGATGTCACTCACCTAGAAATACACCTCTGTGAAAGTCATAGCCCAGTAATCTCCATAGCATGCCCTGTAACTGCGTACTGCTGTAGTGTGATAGAGTAGTTTGGTAGGTGTTTTAACCCCAGACCTGACAACTGTGAATCTGTGTGTGTGTCTGACTGAGTAGAGAGCAATGCTTTTTTAGACTACTCACACTCCATACAATTCATATACTCCACTTTGACAAGGCTGCTGATGTCACTCACCTAGAAATACACCTCTGGGAAGATTATAGCATAGTAATCTCTGTAGCGCATCCTGTAGCTGTGTATTGCTGTAGTATGATAAAGTAGTTAGGGAGGTGTTCTAACCCCACACCTGGCAACTGTGTGTGTGTGTGTCCGCGTGTCTCCATCTGTCTTAGGCTGAGTAGAAAACAATGCTTTTTAAGGGTACTCAAACACCTTAGAATTCATATACTCAACTTTGACAAGGCTGCTGATGTCACCCACCTAGAAATACACCTCTGGGAAGGCTTTAGCTCAGTAATCTCTGTAGTGCGTCTTGCAACTGCGTACTGCTGTAGTGTGATTTAAAACTGTGGTATGGTTCCATCTCCACCCATGGCAATTCTGGATGTTTTGTGTGTGTTCTAATGTCTGTGCATGGAGGAATGCATTATAGGCTACTTACTCGCAGTACGTTCCAAATGCCCTACTTTAGCAATCCTGCTGATGTCATTCATTGTGAAATACACCTTTGGGGAAGGGCTTTTCTAGTAATTCTTGTGGTGAGTCCTATAAGAGTGCCATGCTGTAGTGTGCTGGAGACCTTGGTTAGGGGTTCTATACCCACACATGTCAGTTGTGGATGTTTTGTGTGTGTCTCACTGTCTGTGTAGGGAGCAATGCATTTTAGGCTAGTCACTCACAGTACAGTTGAATATCCTTCTTTGGTAATCCTGCTGATGTCATTCAATGTGAAATAAACCTTTGGGGAAGAAATACTTCAGAAATGTCTGTGGTGTGTACTATAACTGTGTAGTGTAATAAACTAGCTAAGTAGGAGTTCAACTCCCAGACATGACAGATGTGTGTGTGTGTGTGTGTGTGTTTATAACTTATGTCCTGTGTAGAGGTAGTGGGAGTGTGGGCAATGTAGAGGGGTTTTTGCTTATTTCTTTTATGGTGGCCCTACTATATATCACAATGTTAACCATACAAGGATAACAGATGTAAATTAGCTGAGAGGCTGGGGTGCAAAGCCATACCCATACATGTGACATCAAGGCAAGCCACATGTTTGGCTGTGGGGGGATGCCTATCCGTACAAGACATATAGTGTGTGGGGCCTCCCACCCCATTAATGGTGCATGTGGACATATGTGTATTTGTTACTCTGCCATTGATATCTACAGATGTATGGCCATATATACCTATGTAGGTGTATATTTCTGCTAATATATATACAACTATGTCTGTATACACCTACATAGATATATATCTGTGTACACATATGTAACATGCTGTGTATATGTAGACACATAGGTGTAGACACGTGTCAATTTAGGCATGTGCATGTATATATGTGTGTGTGTATGTATATATATATATATATATATATATATATATATATATATATATAGATATGTTGTATCTGTTTATATATTAATATAGGTACACACACCTACAGCTAGATGTTTGTATACATTCCCTGTACTGTTGCATGTCTGGACTGGATGATATGTTTCTGATAACATCAGATCTTTTTGTGTATGTCATGGCTTAGTGGTAAATCACTTTGTCTATAATGTGCAGGGTCCTTAGTTTGAGCCTTGCAAGAGCTGTTTCTTTTGTTGCTGGGCAGAACACAGCCCATTGGATACACAGTGATTAAGGAACTTTAAAACAGTTGTAAGCAGGTTTGCGTGGAGCTAAACAATGCCTACACAGGTTAAACAATTTCGCAGCTGTGTATAAGAAACTGCAACCAGACTTTAGCAGTGCTTACCTCCATGCAAACCCATGTACAACTGCTTTAAAGTGCCTTAATCACTCTGTAACCATTAGCCCTTGTTCTGCCTAGCAACAAAATAACCAACCTCTGCTAGGCTCAAACTCAGAACCATGTATACCATAGCCAAAGTGATTTACTTCTAAGCCATCTCAGATTTACATGAACCTGTTGTATTCACAAACATATCATCCAGCCCAGTCATTCAATAGTACAGAGCATGTATTCAAACATGTAGATGTATGTGTGTGTGAAAATATATTCATGTCTAAACAGATACAACATATTGATATATGTAGCTATATATATATATATATATATATATATATATATATATATATATATATGTAAGCAGATATTTATATCTATATAGGTATATACGGACATACATCTGTAGATAAAGTGGGAACATAGCAGAAACATATATGTCCACATGCACCATTAATGGGGTTGACAGGTACGAACAACATACCTCATGCATGAATAGGTATCCCCCCCACAGCCAAACACATCTGCCCTGCAATACATTGCCAACTGTTGCAGATCCCATAACCAGGACATTACACGGCAAGGGCATAAGACATTAACAGTACTCCATCCCACCTGTATGATGTCAGGCTGGTATCAGTAACATATCATGCAGTATAGTCAGGCTCATAATGAACCCCATTTTGCAGTCATCTGTTACTTTGTTAGCCAAAGTCCCTTACTGTTGCCCTGTACTTCAGAGATGTAGATGCCAAACAACAGTGGTCCCAGATCTGAACCCTGCGGTACATCACTTGTCGCTTGTCTGGGAATGGATTTGGAGTCAGTTACACCTACAGTTTGGGTTCTGTCAGTAAGCCATGTGGCAAACCATCAAGTGGCATAGGGATGTATGGCTGGATTAGTCTGTTAATCTATGTTTCCAGACTGGGGGTGGAGTTGAAGGGCTTGATGAGGTCCACATAGGCTTTGTGGACTGCCTTACCTTCTTCAACGGCTATGCAGACTGAGTCAAAGCAGTCAGTCAGTTTCAGGAGACAAGACTGGCCTCCATGAGCCCAATGTGTGTGGGGTCCAGTGTTTGAGGGTTGCCAATGTCTGAGTTCAAAACATCCCTGATGCTGCATTCCATGGCCATGCAGATCAGGCCTGTCAGACTGATGTGACGGTATTTCCAGGGATCACAGGTGGATCACCCTTTGTGGAGTGGGATAAGTGCAGCTGTGCATCACTCAGAGGAAACCTGGCCTGATGTGAGGCTATGATTACACATGACAGTTAGGTGAGTTGCCATCCCATTTTGTAGTTCATGTAGTACACAGCCCAGGATGTCATCTGGTCCCATGGATGCTGTATTCTTAGCTGTGGGTAGTGGGTGTTCTCCCTGTGTGGCCATGATTACTGGGTGATGAAACCCCTTTCGTATTGACTTGGGACCTTTTGGGGGTGAGAAGAGTTGAATGTGGCACTAAATCAATCTGCCAGGATATTGGCACATTCCGTGGAAGTAGTCTATGCAATGCCATTCTGTTGCAGCTCAGAGCACTTCTGAGCATTGCCAGTTAGAATTCGGACATAACTATAGAATGCTGTGTGATTGTCTGTGGAATCTGTGGCGATTTAATTACATAACCAGTTTTGGAGGATTCCATGAGGGATCTCAACATCTTACTGGGGCTGGTAAGGGAGTTGTTTGCATCCTTGGAGTATCCTTCTTTCTTCAACAGTGTCTACCATTGTTGTGTACTCTGTAAATGGCAGGAGAAAACTAGACTGGCTTGATTATTTGGGAGGTGAGCATCGTGGTTCTATGTGGGATGTCAGGAATCATGCACAAGTGGCTGTGCTCATACAGTGCCTTAATGCAGGATTCATCAGTTGAACTGTCAGCTCCTGTCTCCATGGGTGTCACAAAGATTATAACTTCTGCCTTGTGTAGCATGCCGTTGGCCTTGGAGAGGTCTTTTATGGACAACTGTATATGCATTCCTTTCACATGTCCAGTTTGATTAGTCTATGGTGGGATTACTTTGGTGGAACCGCAGTTCCAAGTACTGTTGTGATGGCTTAGTGGTTAATTACTGTGACTATAGTCTTCAGGGTCCTGGGTTTATGGCCTATAAAGGCAGGTTGTTTATGTTCTGGCCAAAACAGCGTTTAATGCATACAGACTATGTAGGGCACTTAAGGTTAGTCACACTCAATGCAATTCAAATGCCCTACTTTGGCAATCCTGCTGATGTCAATCACTGTGAAGTAAACTTTTGGGGAAAAACTACTCTGGCAATCTCTATGGTGCATGCTATAACAATGTAATGTGACACAGAACACTGGTAGGGGTTCTATTCTCAGACATGAGATTTGTGGATGCTTTCGTGTCTGTTCCTATGCCTGTGTAGAGAGCAATGCATGTTTGGCTAGTCACACTCACTACAATTCATTCGCTCTACTTTGGCAGGCCTGATGATGTCACTCGCTGTGAAATAAACCTTTGAGGAAAGAGTACTTCAGTAATCTCTGTGGCACATTCTATAATGACATAGTGCTATAGTATAATGCTTTGGAAGGTAGAGGTTCTAATCCCAGGTGTTGATGGTTGTCATTTGTGTCCTGTGTGGAGGTGGTTGTGAGTGTGTAACAACTGGACCCAGTGTCAAGTGTATTTTTAAACTCTCTTATATGGTGCCCCTAGCATAAATCACAATATCCACCATGCAGGGATAACAGATGTGATATCAGTACTTAGTCAGTCACGGGTTCGATACCCTGGACTGGCAGGTGTGTGACACAAACCTGCTTACTTTTTACTCTCCCAAACCACCCTGACTTATTTTTACCTCTGTCTGCCTCACTCACTCCCTCTCTGGTGGATGTGGAGACTTAAACCTGCTTTGCTTAGGCAGCTGCATGTGTATTGTCAGTAATGCTCATGATCAGCTGATGGCCTCTGCACAGATTACAGACCTCCTCTAGCTGATTGCATGTGGAACAGCTGTACTGTCCTACACTGAAGAAGGCTATTTTTGCCGAAACTAGTTTGTTTTAGTACAAAAATTAAATGAATATTGAACTCCGTTCTGCCTTGCTGGTCTATTTGGTGATTTTGATACGTGGTTTGGACCGTGCATTCCCCCTTGCATAGGATTTGGTTTGTTCTATGCTGTCATTCTTGCCATCACTCCACTGCTGTTGTGTCCCCCACACATACTGGGGGTTGGGGCCATATATGTGTGGGTTTCACCTACACAATACATGTGTGCCCTAATGCACTCCAGAGGCCAGTGTATGTAACAGTGGAATATGGCCCAGTATTAGTGAGTGTAGGGGGCTGCAGCATGACTAACCTAGGCTGTTACAACATGTGTGGGTATCTGGGATAAGATGCCTTAAGGTATCTGGATGTACTTTACCATACAATCCACCTTGGGTACATGCAGGCCTACTGCCTTCTACCATATGGGATGTTCTGTTTGTCAGTGTGATTGTGATGGTGTCAGGTATGCCTTGTTATGTCACAGATACATCCCATGGTGCCGACTGGGGTCTGTACCCCCTTGGGATTGTGTACAGAGTGTAGAAAGAGGCTGCTGACCTTTACATCTGCATTATGTACTGTTGATTGTCTGGTATGCTGTGGCCCAGTCTGTCATTACTAGTGTACTACTTGAAGGCCTCGGCCTGGACAGCAACATATGTCGACCTTTCCAGAGTACTGTCATAATATAACTGTTTCACAGTTGCATTACACTGTTCATATGGATGTCAGTGTCTAAACAGCTAAATGACATGGCATATACAACTGTCATTAGTACACAAATAAAGCTTTCACATTTATTTATGCACACCTGTGTGTGTTGTTATACCCTTTGATATCTCTATGGGTATATGCTGAAGGCTATGAATGTCATTCATATGGGTGGCTCACACAGTTTCCAGTTGGTAATATGGTGACTGTAGGAATACTGGCTGCCCGATATTGTGTGCACGTACTACATATGTATATTACTGTACAAATCTCTGTGTCTGTATGTATAGTTACATATATATATATATATACATATATATATATATATCTATATATATATATATATATATATATATATATATATATATATATATATATATATATATATATATATATATATATATATATATATATATATCCCTGTATCTGCATTATATGTGTCTGTGTATGTGTATCCTAGAGATGGCCATGCCATGTCTGGTCCTGGTTATGGTATCTGCACCACTTGGTACTGTATTACAGGGAGGTCATACTTGGCTGGGGGGTATACCTATTCGTACCAGATGTATATTGTGTGGGGCTTCTCAACCCCATTAATGTTGCATGAGGACATATATGTTTTGATACCTCCCCATTATCTACAGATGTATGTCCATATATACCTATATATATAATATATATATATATATATATATATATATATATATATATATATAAACCTGCTGTATATATTTAGATAAATATATATATATATATATATATATATATATATATATATATATATATATATATAAACCTGCTGTATATATTGAGACATGTAGATGTGGACATTTTTGTCTATAGATGTAGTAATTTGCATGTTTATATGTTTATACATATTGATAATGTTTTACATATATATATATATATATATATATATATATATATATATAGAAAAACAAAACCGAATAAGACTAGGAAGAAATAAACTTATACTACTGAAAACTTCCGAACTGTTAAAAACAAAAGCAGAAATCCAATGAATAGACGCTGAGCCAGAACTTATTTGCTTAGCGCTTTCGTTCGCTTTATTGGTAACAATCGAACTTCATCAGAGCAAAATGTAATGCATATGTTAGCAGATAAAACCTTTTGTTTTATAGCAGTGTCTCTCATTAGTCCAAATACTACTGCATTGGCGTAGAATATCTACCAATCATAGTGAAGTATTTTTTTACACCAGTTAGACTATTTAAAGCTCGCACAGTATTGCAAATGCATTACATTTTGCTCTGATGAAGTTCGATTGTTACCAATAAAGCGAACGAAAGCGCTCAGCAAATAAGTTCTGGCTCAGCGTCTATTCATTGGATTTCTGTTTTTGTTTTTAACAGTTCGGAAGTTTTCAGTAATATATATATATATATATATATATATAGACATGTGTATATATATATATATATATATATATATATATATATATATATATATATATATATATATAGACATGTATATATATATATATATATATATATATATATATATACATCTACATGTTGGAATACATTCTCTGTACTGTTGAATGACTGGGCTGGATGATATGTTTGTGAATACATCAAGGCCTTGTATAACTGAGATGGCTTAGTGGTAAATCACTTTGGCTATGGTGTGCAGAGTCCTGGGTTTGATCCTAGCAGAAGCTGCTTATTTTTTTGCTAGGCAGAACAAGGGCCACTAGATACAGTGTGATTAAGGAACTTTTGAGCAGTTGTAAGCGGGTTTGCATGGGGGTAAGCAATGCCTACACAGATTAAACAATTTAGAAGCTTACTGGGTGTAGGACACTGTAACCAGAAATTAGCAGTGTTTACCTCTGCGCAAACCCGCACACATGGCCTTAAACTCACTTAATGGTACTGACATATGTTTACTACTTCTTCTTGCTGCTTAACCTAACTACTGCTTTAAGCATAATGATACTGACACCTCACATGTGCATTTCCTGCAGTACTCCAGTTCATATATGTGTATATATATATATATATATATATTTATGTGTTCTTTCTTAGCAGCAGTACTCCAGTTCATATATATATGTTATTCTATGGGTTATGCAACATACATATTACTCATAACGTGCTTTGCCATGGAAAATGGTATGTCTCAGTTACCTTCCTGTCCCCCCCCTCCTTTCTCGCTTACATCCATGGGGCGGTCCTATTAGAATGGGTCCATCTAACCCAGGCATGACTTGGCCCATAATGTCTTACCCACATTCCCTCCAGCCCCTTCCACCTCCACATCAATCATCCTTCCTACAGGTTCCATCCGAATCTCACCACACCACTACACATTGCCCACTCTCCACTTCTCGAGACCCATCATGTAACTTGTCTCACCCCATGGATCTTCAGGGTTCTCACACATTCAGTCCGTGAACATATGTATCCTTCTTTGCTTACCTGTGAGGCATGGTATGTTACTCTGAGGATGTTTTTTGCAGAAGTTTTGGGGTCGTCCCGCTAGGTACGAACATGCATTTGTTTAAGATTAGACTTTGCGAGTTGACACTGTTTCTCCCACTGGTAGTATCCTGCCAGTAGTCTGGGTAGCAGTGCTGTGCAACGCTTAGTGGTGCTTAATATTCGATTTGCATGATATTTTCCTTTTTGCATTGATGTCTTCTTCATTACATGTTATATATTTGTTTTGTATCCTTGATTCATGTGTACATATGCTGTATGGGGTCTTGGGAACTTCAAAACTTTATTGCAATAACACCTCACATCTGGACTTACTGCAGTACTCCAATTCACATATTTTTGTTCTGTGGCAGGTTATACAACATCACACTGTGCATAGGTTTATTTTACATGTTCAGTTTGATTTTCCTATAGTGAGGATTTGTTTGTTTACACCTCTCTCTTACGCATTGCTATGATGGCTTAGTGGTTAACTACTGTGAATGTAGTGTAGAGGGTCCTGGGTTCGAGCCTTGTAGAGGCTGTTTATCTTGTTGCTGGGCAGTACATCCACTGTTGGGTACAGAGTGATTAAGGCACTTTAAAGCAGTTGTAAGTGGGTTTGTGCCAGTTTGTACAAAGGTAAGCACTGCTAACCTCCGGTTACAGTTTCTTACACTCAGTTAGCTTCTACATTGCTTAATCTGTGTGGGCAATGCTTACCCCCATGCAAACGCACTTAAGCACGCTTACTGCTGCTTATATATGCTTATTACTGCTTATTTGTGCTTAAACCGGCTTACTTGTGCCTTATTCATTATGACACCGGCACTTCACATGTGCATTTAATGCAGTACTCCAGTTCACATTTAAATTTTATTATATAGGTTATACAGCGGAAAAATATAAAAATATGTTGATATACAGATTTCACATGGAAAATGATATGTGCTGCAGTGGGACTCAAACCAGGAACGCTTATTCGTTAGGCAGATGCTCTAACCACTACACTATTGCTGTGCTGCTTTGTTTGCATATATATTTCTTGTTATCCTCTTCAGCCTTTTCAGCTGCTTTACCTGTAGCTAAGCAATGGGCAAACCCACGCACCTATGGTTAGCTGTACTCAGGGTTTTAAAAAAAATTACTACTAGGGTTTCTTCATTTTATTTAAGTGTACTGTTGCTGTTGAACACATGGGGACTGTTGGTGTGGATATGCGGACACTTATGAGTGGTCTCACTCTTTATTTACACATTCTTCTGTTCTACATTGCAAGGCTGAGTTTATTCTGAGAGCTCTGCTCTCAGACATGCCTCCTACATGTGTCCACGCTTCATGTAGCATTAGGAGTTCAGGCAGCGCGCCTTCATTAATATGCATGGTGCGCTGCCGTCCTCCTCTTAAACTGCCGCTAGATTAGTCCTGCACGGAAGATTAGTAAATCCAGGGAATGTTGCTAAAATCTATCATAAGGAAACTTACTCAAATTCCCTACTATATTTTACTAGCTCATACTCAATCCACCAGAAAAGATCTGTTGTAAAAGGCCAGTTAGTGCAAGCAGCAAGAATGGTGTCTGAGGAGGACGAATTTCTAATAGAATGTGAATTCTTGAATAACATGTTTCTCCACAGAGGATAACCTGAAACTTTCATTTTGGAACTTTTACATGAAGTTCAGTATAAAAGATGAAAAGGGTTATATAAACCCATTTTGTGTACACATCAGGTGGGAGACATGGGAGTGACATGTTCAGACACCATGGGAATGGGGTATGATGCTATTATACAGAGTATACAACAAATAGATTACTCAGTAAGTTTTATTACCCCTTTTAGTATACATGCTTATGGAATTAGGAACATTTTGTGTAGGAATTGTAACCTCCTACTCACTAACAAGGCACTTGAAGAAAAAACTGGTGTCAAACCAACCTTGATATTCAAGACGGGTAGGAACATAAAAGCTGTATTGGAGGGGCATATGCACAAATCATACAAAATGCCAGGTATGTTTAAATGTGACTCATGCAACTTTTGTAAATTTATGGCCCCTGGGACCACTTTTTCAGTGAGGGATAGGACCTACAGGAATGATGGAAGGTTTAATTGTAACTCAAAATCTGTAGTGTACTTAGCTCAGTGCCAAACTTGTCCAGCATTCTACGTGGGTAAAATCAACAGAAAGCTCAGAGAAAGGGTGTATGAGTACATATACAACATTAATAAAGGGAAAGTGGAGAATGCCTTAGCTAGGCAATGTGCTAGGTATCCTGTTCACACCTTCCTCTTTAGAATTATCGGACAAGTTGTACCTGACACTAGAGGGGACCCCTACCAGTTAGTATTGGAAAAACATGAACTGTTATGGCAGCTCCATTTAGATGCAAGTAGATAACCAGGTCTAAATTAAGTAACATCTATAACTTGTATTTTAAAACTGAAGAGTTTGTCTAGATGAAGCAGCCCCTTTGAGCTACATTTAGTAACAAAAGAAATTGACATGAGCAGATTTTGTGTATACTGTGAAGGATGTATACATACACGTGTGTCGATAACTTTTTATATAATAATTTTTTAACAAACACAATTTTTAGAATGAACATATGTATATAGGTTATAACTTGGATCACTTTTGTATTAATGTGCAGGATTAATCCATCTATTGCTGTAACAATTTTTTTTCCCTCTTCCTTTTGTATTTGTCAAAATTAATAAAATTGTGTTTTGAAAAAAAAATGAATTTCATACTGCAGACATGATGTAAACTGCTGGATATAAAGGTTTTAATGATATGTAGTTGCTTATGCAAGAATTGTTACGATGTTTCTGTATGAAGAAAAAGAAAGAAGAAAAAAGGAAAAAGTGGGTTTGGTGTGACATTTGAGTTGATCAATTAAGTAATTAACTTGTAATTAAACAGAAGGGAGGGTGTGTCATTCACTATATAAGGCATGGATTTTATCTGTGGTTTGTCTGATGAAGTCTGGCTATTAAGCCGGATGAAAAGCAATTCACGTGTATTGTTTGTTTTACATATTTTATTTTTTTCATATTAAAAGTGTAGAGTTCAGTCGTTTGCCTTTCAGTGATCTTTGTTTGCAGTTGGTTTGTGGTTGTTCAGATTTTGGATTTGTTTTCATTGCTAAGATCTACAGCACTTAACAAACCAAAGACAAAGCACAGAAAATCAATAAATGAACCATAATAGGAGCAGCATTTCCTTATGCTTCATTTTGCAGTTAGTCCAGCAATATTACTGACTACAAAACTAAAGACCTTTGGTAAATGAATCTTGTTCCTTGGTGAGCCAATGGTAAACTTGCAGAGTCCTATTTTAGGCAGGAATGGTGTCAGAGAACCTGACATTAATAGTCATTGTTTTCATGAAAAATTATGATGTCAAGAAAACCCAGACATTCAGCCAATATCTGCAGACTGTGGGAAGCTATAAAAAGAATTATGTGGGATAGGCAAAGTTCATAGAAGAAAATCATGTATCTAATGACTAACTGCATGAGGTCCTGTGAGTGCACCCTAACATAGTTCTATGAATGACTTGCTACCAAGGTTGAGAAAGGGAAATCAGGTAATGTAGCATATCTGAACACTAGTAAAACATTTAGCATTGTGTCTCACAGGTGCTTGGTTGGAAAAGTGAAAAACATAGGGATGTGGCTTCATATTGTTCTTGGTAACAGAGAACTGATATGCTGCCAAGAAACACAAGGTAGCAGTTATTTGCTCTCAAGCCACAAGATTCATTGCTGGGGTTGATCCTCTTCAGAATGATTTATAAAATGTTATCATATCTGCATTTATCAAATCATGGCAAGATACAATGGTTGCAACAGTTGACAGTGCAACTATAAGTGATTATAAAAATGTGCCATCTTTTTCTAAGATCAGTGTATTTATTGGAAGTTCCCTTTTCCTCCAGTTGTAGAATCCTGAATTGAATATATCAACTAGGGAGTACAGGCAGTGAACAATCCTGCATGGAGCTGTTAGGGGCTTTGCCCCTTTGTAAATATTCAATTCAAATTCCTTTTAAAATTCTTTTTTTTTAATTTTGGATAATTTTTACTGTCTGCACTTACAAGCATGACATAAAGAAAGAAATAAGAGAAAGAAACAAGCTTGGGTTTGCAATGCTGTGAACTGATAAAAAGATAATAAAATAATAACATCCAATAGAATAATGGAGTACATTTTCATAAATATTGGCTTTAAAGATGCAGTAGACATATGCCTTTGCTGGAACATTGTAAACACTTCTAAAGCCTGCATTAAGAGATGGATGTCAGATTGCCTGAGATGCATCAATGAGAGAGTTTTCAAGATAATGAGGGTGACTACAGACATGGAAAAGGATACATTCCCCAGAGCACTGAAATACTCACAATAGAGAAGAGAAGTATAAGATGGGCTATGTTATGATATGGCCTCATCTCATCATAAGGTACAAACTGGTAATGTATTGTTAAAGAGGAAGCATAAAACTTGAATGCATGGGTGGCAATTGTCAAGTGGAGACTTATGGCTCAGACCAGAAAATATTAAACCACAAAATTTGTTATCGGATATTGGATTACACAGCTAGAGAAGATGATGCAGAATTGCTGTGTGGGGGAGCTTATAAATCTATTGGACAGTTAGAGAATAAATAAACCGTAGCACTTGGTAAAATAGATACATCCAATTAAACAGTTTTTCTGGCATTAATACTTAGAGTTGTGTAAAGACAGTCAAAAGCAACGTATATAAATATGGCAAGACAGAGCCTAGAGTGCTAGAAATACCTGCTTGTAATGTGCTGTGAATCTTAAGAATACCAAAGTGGCACAGTGTGCATAAAAAAATATTCCTTTAAAAATGAATGTCTTGGGGAGATTTCAGCAGTCATTTGTAATATATTAACTGAACGGGTTCTCTTTGATGGTGATAAAATCATCATTTGGTCATTTCTCCTTCTATGAATTGTCTTGGATGTAATTCTTGACAGAAATGTTGGTTTAAAAATCTGTAGCAGGAATTGAAAATTCTTGCAAACATACTGACACATGCAACTTTGCACTCGTCAAAAGGCAACAACCATATGTGCATCTAGAAACAACTGATTTAATTCTCTGCTATTTTTAATTTATTTTAATGTTACACCAGCACTGTTTGATAAACCCCCTAATAAACATTTAGCATTTTTTTAACTGGTAATTTCAATAAAGTAGTAACTGATGTATACATTTGTTCTGATGATGCACATATGTCATATACCTGATATTGCATTTGTTGCTGTTGAGAAGGCTATGTTAGAAGTAAAGCCAAAATGGTATGCTCTATCATTCTAGTTAGCACAATAGAATCATGATCTCCACTCAACCCATGTAGACTGGCATTTACTTTTTGATTTTGACCGGTGCTTAACTCTGAAACTGACAAGTTAAACAATGCTGCTTTATATATATATATATATATATATATATATATATATATATACATACACACACACACACATACACACACACACACACACATACACACACATATATGTATATATATATATATATATATATATATAGAGAGAGAGAGAGAGATTCCCATAAAATGATTCATACTTGGCAGTCTTGGTGCAAATTATCTAAAAATGCAAAAAAACAAAAACTTAAAGTTAGTCTCATGGACATGCTAGATACTTATTTATAATAATCAGTGCATTGTAAATGACTCTATATCCAAAAAGAAACCCATGCCATTGTTGCTATTTCATTTGATAAAACTGTTTTTTTTTCACTTAGCAGTCTGAAGAAATTATTTAAAACATAAGTGAGATATATGGCAGTATGAGAGACCTTAGAGCAGTGATGGCAAACCTATGGTGACGCACCACGATGGTTTGGGTGACACATCAGTGTTCACCAACACTCAAGTTGCCAAAGAAACTGAATGAACAAAAATACAAGAACTATAAGAGCCTGCACTTACTTATTAAAACTCAACAACAAAAAAGTCATCAATTGATGTCAATCAAATCAAATGCAATTTGTTCCATATTTTTTTTCAGTTCAATTCAAAATTACTGTTAAAAGTAAGGTAATTTTTTGGTGCACTGTTTTAAGCCCTATTATCAGTACATATATTGTTTTCTCTATTGTATGTCACTGATTTTTCTTTTACTTTTTAATACATAACAACATGCATGACTGGACTATATATTTTTTAAATAAATGAATATGTAAATAATTGTTTCTCTTTTCTCGAGGGGGGGGGGTGATACACCAGCAGAGTCAAGATAGGCATTTTCCGAATTTTTGGCATACAGAGCCCAAAAGGTTCGCCATCATTGCTTTAGAGGTTTGTAGAAGTCAGGCCCTGTCAGAAAATATTTTATGCATTTTTTTCACAACACGTCAAATTGTATTATTTCTTTTATTATGATTTCAGTAAAGAGTTAAAACTGAGGTTGCATACCTAGTTAAGCACAGACAAGAGCATACTTATTGTCATGCAATGGAAGCTGTTAGTTTACTTATAGTGGCTTTGTTACTTATTGGCATGAACAAAGGCATTTAATTCAAGATAAACTTGCTATCATAGTGGATTAAGCTAAAGTGAGTAGCAAACCTGACAGCATGAAAGGTCTAAACAGTCTTAATAAAGGTCTTACACAAGCGAACACAAAACAGCATAGGGTTATGTATGTCAAAAAGTGTCACTTCCAATGAAATATTAGCTCAGTGAAGCAAAGAGACCAGAATGATATGTGTGACATTCTTAAATAACAATTATTTAAATGTTAAATAAACTGTTTATAGAAAGTGGGCAGACACATATTAAAAGAAAAGGAAAAGTAAGTTTTCCACACTGTTGGTTCCTGGTCAGATTTCATTTGCTGAGATGTATTTATTGCTGAAGTTTTCAGTTTGGAAAGGTACATATTGTGGCGAGAAGAGTTCTTCAAATGATAAAGAGCTCAGAAAATTCTTTGAACAGGAAAAGCATCTTATTTAACTTTGTATTCACTAGAGACAAGAGACAAAAGCAAAACTGATCAGTTGTTCATGCTACTCGATTACATAAATAAGACAACTTTCTCTGCAATTTTCAAGGGGTCACTAGATGAAGTGTTACAGGGCACAAACTGAATTTGTAGGCGTCAGCTTCACCAAGAAAATGAAGAATGTTGTATTGTGGAAAGAGACATAAAATAAGAGAACAGCTGACTTGCTGAGCAGAATGATTTAAGAACTACAGTATCATTTAACTGAGCAGAAAATAGAGTGACTTAAAAAAAGGAAAAAGAATAAAGCAAAATACAAGTGTTCATTATTCTAAACCCTGTAGTAAATTTTAGATTCTCACATAAAAGTTAACTCTTGTTAGTCCTCATGAAGAGCTTTTCCTTTCTGTACTATTATGTTACTTGAATTTCAAAACTAAATGTAGAAAAAGGCAAAAGGACTGAAGCTCTGCCTTAAGGCAGGTATGTGTTTAATATTTTAGTTTTGTTTACCTCTCACAGACATTATAAAAATAATATCAGAAGCTACTGGGTGAATCAAGGCCCTGTGGTAGAGAAGAATGAAGCCATAACTATGACCCAGTTGACTTAGATGTGATTAGTGGCCCTGGGTTCTAGTAGGACCATGGCAAGGGGAATGAGAGAGAGCCATCACTGCTGGCTCACATATCCTGGAGGAGGGTGGTGGTATGGAAACTACACCAATGACCTCTAAATAAGTGAGAAATACAGAGATACTGCATGTGGCAGCTCTATGTCAGTGACACCATGTTGGACAGAAGCTAGGAGACTTGCTTCCTATTTGATAACACTTAGGAAACCTCCCAGGCTAGCAGCTTATGATGTTGCCTTGGCCATCATGGGCAGGGGAGTTAAGCCTGTATCAGCTGTTTGCTTTTCTCTTGTCTATTAGTCTGTGCTATCTTGTATGTTCATTCCTCTATTTACTCTGAAATAATCACAATGAACGCTTACATTTCTTTACAGGTAAACCTTAATTCCTGAGGAAACCATTATGAAGAGTTTCCAAACAATGGATCCCTATTCCTGTTACTTTAGAGCAGATAGCATTCTTTTTCTGAATAATTTCTTTGGTTATGTCTTCCTTCCCACTGGTATCATCAAGTCTTTACATACTACTAGCATTTGTTTTCCCATCCTCCAACTCCTACCAGCATTATAGCAAAGTGGAAGAGGGATGCAATATTCAGGGACTTTACATACTTCTATCCCTTCACTACGGCAAGATAACTCAGAGAAAAGGCTGCTGCACTGTGTTACTGCAAGTACCTGCTTCAAGACATAATTCTGAGATGAAGTGCTATGCAGTCCTTGATTGGGCACTCACTCCTCTGATGTCCATGTTGTAGGTACTGCGCATATAAGACATTTGATAGACAATGCTCCTGTGGTGGGACTTCCCCAGTTCCCAAATTCCATGATAGGTGAACCAATTGCAGGCACCCAATCCCTTCTTTTTTTCTTAGTTTTAATTTATCAGTTAATAAAATTAAGTAGTTCCAGAATATAGAGTGGTATACCTGTTCCTCTATAACTTCTCCAAAATTTGCTGTCTCATATGTTTCATTAGGTGTATCACTTTATTTTCAGTCTTTAAAAACTTTCACGGTAGCTAAAACTCTTAAGCAATAATTCTCTATTTTTTCATTTGTTAACCAGAAATATATAGAGATGCCTTTTGCAGTACTAACATGGCAGCTCTGTCTGGTTAATTGACTTGCTACATTTCAAACAGAGTGCAGGTAAAGATGAAAGAAGACAAATGCAGAAATGTGTTTGTTGAAACCTGTTGCAAGCTCATTAACAATCTATGCCACATTGCCGACAATGCTTCCATGGGCCTAGAAATCTATAATCGATGGATTACTAGTGGACACCAAGGATTGCGGATCATGACCAAAGCTACTTTTTACAAGTCCTTCAAAGTCTTTTTCTGTTATACTTCCCAATTCCTCTACTTGATATTCTCTGTATCATAATAGGTGAGAGGTCTACCGGAAAGTGAACAAAGCATTTAATTGTGATATTTGATTGGTGATTTGTGTATGTCCATAACCAATGAAATTAAGTATTTTATTGCTATCTGCTTATTGGTTTAAAAATGGTAATACTGGTTTTCATTGGTTAAGATACATGAGTTAGATCTTTTGTATTGCTGTAGCGCTTTGAATTTATTATTTTTTTGGTTATGGCTCTTTTATATTTATAATTGTGATAGGCAACGTTCTAGTTTTTTCAATCAAAGTATAATTTGGACATCAGAATAATGTAAAGAAGAAATATATCTGCCGAAGATAACTCCTGTTACAGAAGTCAGATAATTCTGTGGCTGCACATGTTGTGCTTTTGCTGCCGTGGATGTGACGCTTTATATTTTAACAAATGGTTATAATATGCTAATAAATAAACTCTCTAAAGGTAGAAATGCAGCTTTGTGGTTGTGCATGCTGTGCTTTTATTACCGTGGATGCAGCGCTCCATATTTTGGTGGAGAACGTTACATTTTTGGAAAGGTATTGATAAGTCGGGAAGGGGATTATCTGAAAGAGTGAAGAAAGTGATCTCTGTCCATTATTATGGACGGCTCTTGAGTGGTGTAAATATGAAACATTGAATTTATAAAATGAGATACTATTGATTTATATAAATGAAGCCTTTGTCTTCATATCTTAACTGTCTCTTGAAGTTGGAGCCTTGGGTTTCAATAGGTGGAAGTTGTCTGCATTTCACAGAGATAGGCGGAACATCTGTTATTCCCTCTACTATTGGTTGACTTTAAAAGTATGCTAATTCAGCATTGGACTTTAGGGGGCATATTTTGATTGGTTGAAAATAATTTTATTTAGCCAATGTGTTAGAACATGAAATGCCACTTTGGTCAAATGTGATAGTAATTGAAGTATGTGGATTGGTTTATGGAAATTGAAATGTATCTTTGATTGGATAGTAGGCTTTTAAATACTGATTTTTATTTCATGAATTTTACGATCTGAAGAAGGCATTCTTGCTGAAAGCACTTATCGAACTTCTTTTTAAGCTTATTAAAGAGATTTTAACAGTTATTGTCCCGTGGTGGTTACTGAAGATCTTCAACATCATACAGTTTAGGTGTTTCATCACTGAATCAACAAGAAAATCACTGAGCTCTTATAGAAATGTTTTCTGTTATAAAAATATCTCCAGATGACTGAATAGATAGTAAAGAAGAATGTATATAAAGTAAGCTCTTACAATAATGATATATTTAACTGACTTGGTACATCTACTAAAACCTTGACCAATATGGATGCAAAACAAAGCCTCCCACCATCACCACCAATATTACCACAGTAAAGTTATTATACAACTGAAAGTCCTGGAAAAATAATAATCGATGGCCAAGGCTGGAATCTAGCAAAGTCTCCCAACAAAGGATGTAGCAATGCTATGCAACAAGTCTAATGTAATACCCTTTTTGTTCTGTATCGACCTAGCATTTGAACAGAATGACTTATCTGGAGCCAACAGAGAGCAGGTCCTGCTGTAATGATGCAGCTCTCTCTCAAATAGGGAGGACCTGAAACAAAATGGTTGCTCCCAACCTGTGAGTTTTCAGTTTCCAATATTTCTGGTAGGCACTGAAACACAATTTTCAGGTATAAATCTAGTGTAAGGGATGGTGTGTCAGAAATGTTCATACCATTGCATTTAGTCTGAAATTTGAGAACAGATGGAATTACTACAATATGTAGTGGTGCAGTTGTGCAGCAGTTAGCATTGTTACCTCACAGCAAAAGGTACTCTGGTTTGATTTTCAACTGGGGTGCCTTCTGTGTGGAGTCTGCATGTCGTCCCTGCATTTGTGTGAGTTTTGGGCATTCCCAGCGGGACTTTCCCTGTAAACAAATGTTAAATAAAAATAAATAAATGTAGTACTTTAATGATTGTTGTCAAATAATATTAGTGGTTCTAAATAAATAGCAAAGAAACAAGATGAGAACATTCATTGCTGGACAATACTAGAATAAAAGCAAATAAAATGGAACAGTTGAGGAAGACCCCGGAGAAAAAACAAAATCATCTATTGCAATCTAGATAAAAGATGAAAATACATACACCTAAACAGGTACAGATATATATGAAATTTAGAACATTTTGAATTGAGATCAATATACAGGGCAGAACAAGAGATTTACAGTTTTCCTCACTGTAGTGTGATCTCAGGGTTTGTATATTTAAGTAGCAGGGGCTGTAGAGGTTGCAGGGGGGCTTACCCCCCTACAAACATGTACAGGTGAATATTTTTGTTTAGGTTTTGTGCTTTTGGTGTATTTTCAAAATTTCAAAACCTCGATCATATGGTCTTGGTCATATGGGTTTTGAAGTTTTGAAATTTCAATCAAACAATGTAGACCCATACATATATATGTATGTGTTTGTGTGTGTCTGTGTGTGTGTGTGTATATATGTGTATATATATACATATACACACACACACACACACACACACACACACACACACACATCTAATATATATATGTATATATATGGATCTACTTTGAAATTTCAAATTACCAATATCCCGAATCGCAAAATATCGAGACCAAAATAGCAAAACTTCATTTCGCTGAAACTTGCAGATGCCATAACAGAAAATATAAAAAATCAAAAAACAACACTAACCTTTCAACCCTGCACCACTGTAATTCAACCCTGCACCACTGTAAAACACACCAAACACTTAAAACAGACACTTATCTTACTGTCTACACCTAAGAGGGAGGCATGTCCCCTTGCACCCCCCCACACGCCCTGCTAAATTAATATCAACTCTGAGATCCTTCTACACTGGAGAAAACAGTAAATATACTGTTCCACATTGCACGCCAACACAGTCACATACACAAATACACATAAAGATCTTCCTTACCTATACCTTTTAATAAATATGAAAAAAACAATACTACATATAACAATTCCTCCACACCTCCACTTGAAAGACAAATGTATTTCACACCTACCTAAAGTTTCACTTCGTCAGCTGCCATACTGCTTCCTACATACTTATAAACCTTAAAGGCATACCGCACAAAACTTTACATCATTATTGCATTATTTCATTCTAACACTCGATAATGTAAACTTTCAGTGAAATTAACTTTCACTATTACGGTCTAGGCATTTTGCAAATGTAAAAATCCATATACCTATACATGTATGTATGTATGTATGTATGTATGTATGTATATATGTATATATATATATATATATATATATATATATGTATGTATATATATAAACAATTAATACAATAATTAATTAGGATATCTGAACATGAAGACAACAGAGATACATCAGCCTTTTAGTTTTAATACCTTATTTCAAGGATTCTCACCAATTATAATGATCCCTAATAAAGTCCCTAATGTATGTAGACCTTAAAACAACATATAATGAGAGTCAAATAACATATTACAGGCACAGATGAATGGTTAAAATTAGATTAATGTGCCAGGCACACCTGATAAGAATAATGTCCTTTAGAAAGGATAAAACTGCCCTGGTAATTACACTGGAGCAAAGAAATCTTAAAAGCAAACAAAAGAAAACATCAAGTATTCACTCCAAAACAGCACCTTAACAATTAGCAGCACTCATTTAATTTAAGGAAGCTGAAATTTCCAATGGAAATGACAAACTAATGAATTAAAAGACTAAAGAATAGACCATAGTGCAATGCTGTGTACTATGTAACTAAACAAATGCAGACAACCTTCTTTATTCAGAAGATTGGTAAGCAGCTGATATCAACACTCAGATTCTCATCCAGTACTAAGCAGTGTGAATACTAAGTACTCTTTGCTATCCCAAAATACTTTAAACTAGTACAATGTGAGGTTCCCTAATAATCTAAGACAAATACCCAGACTCCTTTAGTCCTTGTGACAGATGCTTTCCAAAGTCTCTTATCTAATTATGAATGCACCTGACAACCAGCAAACGATACATTCCAAATGGGTTTTGTACCTCACTTGGTATG
The DNA here is from genome assembly GCF_019279795.1 of Protopterus annectens. Lineage (NCBI taxonomy): Eukaryota > Metazoa > Chordata > Ceratodontiformes > Protopteridae > Protopterus > Protopterus annectens. The sequence goes on from NC_056735.1 coordinate 328,797,487, forward strand.
CCAGATTACTTCAAGTCACACTTTTCACTGCATGGTACTCAGTGAGAAGAGATAAACAGTTTACAATGCTGTGAGGAACATAATACCAAATCAAATCACCATTAACAAAGTCAACCATTACATCATAGCTAGCTATCGATCCCCATCAAAGTCCCCCAAAGATCATGGAAATGATTTTAACACCATTGAAAAGTTGAATACCAAACCAAATACCTTCTTACTAGGAGACTTCAATTAACCAAGCATCGATTGTTGCACATACACCTCTAAAAATGCATATAGTCAGAGTTTCCTGGAATTTGCTAATACCAATGTGCTAGAGCAAATTGTAAAAACTGTAAAATTACCCACTAGAAGCACTAATATCCTTGACTTGGTCCTTAAGAGCACAGCTTGTGCCTGTACTCCCTCGCAGTATCATCCCCTAGTTAAATCTGACCATAAATCAGTCTTCTTGTCTCTTTGGCCGAGTGGTACTTCCCCACCAACAAATGAGACCATATTTAGGGATTTCACCAAGGCAAACCTACTTCAACTTGTAAAAGACTTACACAAAATTCACAGTAATCCCATGCAAATGGACCCAGCTGAAAAGGGTTGCCACATCCGCCTCTTACTTTTACCAACACCTAAACTGCTACATAGGAAATTCAGTATCTATCAGCTCTAAATATAATGGTAAATTCAGGGAAAAGTCTTTGTTGGAACTCTCATATTAATAAACTGTATAACTAAAGAAGAAACATGATGAAAGGTTGCAGGAAATCCCCATCTCCTTATCTCAGGATCACTCTGAAACATACCAGCAAGGAATTTAAGAGTACAATTTGAAAATGGAAAGCAGATTATGAGCTTAAGGTTGCAACAGATACCAAAGATATCTACAAATCCTTCTTTGGTTATAACACAAAATTAAGTAATAATGTCCAATAATGTATTGAGTTAATCTATAATGATATCACATATTCCACTCCCAAGGATATAGCCAATGTATCAGCAAAGAGATTTACCCTGGAATTCATTGACAATGGTGTAGGCTTCATGCAAATCTGACATGATTTAAGTACGTGAGCCTGATGAGCAGCAGCACTCACTAAACATGCATGCTACTGATTTTTCTTACATGTTTATACTTTCCTTTTCATGGCCAGCAGAAGTGATGGTAGCCATCAAAAGGTGCAGAGAAGCTAAAGCACACAGTGTAAGCAAAATAGCTTATGTGTAGGCAAACCTATTATGTGAGATCACACTGACAGCTTATACAAAGTAAGGGCAAGTTGATTGAAAGAATTAAGAAAGCTGGGAAGATAAATTGGGAGAATGTACACAGAATAGAATGGGATTAATGGAGAAACAAGTAAGAGAGGAGGGTAAATGGAGAAAATGCAGTCAAAAGTGCTTATGTCACAAAGAAACATTTTTTAACATAAATACTTCCATATTAGTGTAATAATACTTAACTCTGTTTACAATTCCTGACCCATTAACATAAATAAACATGGACATGCTAATAAAAGTTATGAGAGGGACACAAACGAACTGTGCAACAAAAGGGAGTAAATGTGATATAAATGTTAATAACATGCTGAGCTGCGATTACAGTTAGCAAGGGCAGTAGTTGCATTAGGGGCTATTCTCAAAGGAGATGACTTACATTCAAAGCAGAAGTGGAGATTCTGTCATCATATCATCAGATAGTGAATACTCTTGATGAAGGTATACATGCTAATGAGCTGCACTTGGATCTGCCCCAGGCAATCAGTTTGGTACCACATAACGTTTTCTAGACAGTTTGAAAAGTTTTGACATAGACAGTGATGATATTAGCTGAGTAGTCACAGTTGCTGGCTTTTGGTCATGCTGGGGGAAGATTCAACAGCTTTTGTTGGATTTGAACCCTTGGCAGTATAAAATAAAAGTGTACAGACAGGAGGATTATCTCATCCAACACATAGGAACTCAAGAATTGCTAAGTTTAACTGACACATTTGAAGAGAACTAACAACAGATTTAAGATAAAATGTAGGCATCAACCTTCATCACTGTAAGGACAGGACTAACATCCCATAAGGCATATATGACATCTATTAGTTTAAGACATATGTTACATGATCTGTCCCACAGTAGTAATATCAGTCTGCATTTCTAAAGTGCAGCATGGCTAAGCACATTTGCTTGATGTAAACAATTCTAGTGCATCTGAAATTAAAATCTTCAGCTTTTACCATAAGACACGAAATGACATTTACCGTCACTCACCACTGGCATGCCAAGCAAAGTACAAAAGCTGAGGATACTAAATGGGAAAGAGGTATTGGGAGGCAGGGACAGAGACAGAGATTTGGTTATGGTCCACTTTTGCATATCTTTGTATTGTGTTGCTCTTCAGTTTGTCATCATAATCATGCAAGTCCTGTTCATCACAGTGTACCCAACAGGGAACAAGCAGATTAATACAGCAGCAGGATGACGGTGCATTAAGGAAATGTGCAGCAAGCACTTACACACGGAGGAGTCATGCAAAACATTCAGTAACACCGACATACATCTGGATTCAAATCCTGACAGCATTCCAAAACAAATTTACAGACCTGAGTATTATGTAATCAAAATGCTGCCTTTATTCTGTACTCCTGTAACACCACAAGTTTAAACACATTTGTAAAAAGATAACTAGACTAGTGTGAGTGATGTCAAAAACTCATCAGTTTTTGCTATAGGATGGGAAGCGCTATTGACTGTAACTTAGCATTATTGAGTGATGCCAATCTCCATGCTAATGATGAGGACAAAACGTAGAGGCTTTTTCATGGGCCATTTATACTTGTGCATTATGTATACTTCTATTGTTTTACCAGAATATACATGTGAAAAAGGCATTGATAGGACAGTGGTGAAAATGGTGTGGGGGGGGGGGCAGCAGAGGATAGGACTCAAGGGAAAGAATACAGGAATTTGCAGGATGGTTGCAGGGCAACACCATAGCTATCCACTTTTTCACAACATAAAAGTAGAATTGTAATCAGACTTTCATGACTTTGCAGAGTCACCACACCATGGATGGGTGACAACAGAATAATTTTCTTTAGCTAATTGAACCAAATCAGGTGTATCAATATAACACATAGGCATAGTGGAGAGATATGTATGGAGCATTTTTTTTATTCATTTGGAGAGAGAAGAATGTTAGGGAAGTTGCTTAGGAATAAGAGAATCAGGTAGTTAGGTAACAGATGCAGGCATACAGGATATACAACATAGACAGAGATGGTGATGGACACAAAAGTTTAGGGACACCACTATTGGGAATAGGTAGGGGACATTAGAGACACATCTATGTCCTTCAGAACTATCGTCACTGTCTCGTTTGCCTGGGTCAAGGCCAAATTTAGCATTGATTTGGCAATACAATGCAGGACCTTTTCAGCCATGCCTATTTGACCACTGAGGCCTCTCTCCATTGTGTGCTCAACCAGCCCTATCAGCTGTTGATGCATGATAAAATCACTCCTCCACTACTACTGACCTGGAGGGCACAACTGCACCAGCAGCCAAGGCAGAGCTATGTGACACAGGTGGAATAGCTATGAAAGCAGTTGTGGAGGCAACACTGATAGGTTGCAAACCAGATGTGCTGGGTATCTCCACCTGTGGAGGTATGTTGTGCTAAACCTCATTTTGTCTGTCTGGCTCCCTATGCTGATGGTCATCTTGTTTTCAGCAGTAATGTATTAATATAAAAGTATATATATAAAAAGAAGAGAGATATAGTGGGGGAGAGAAAAAGAGAAAATTAGATCAGTTTCATGTCATAATATTTGATTATTTCAATACATGGAAAAATATGGGAATTGAATATGTACACCTTTGCCACTTCCAGATATGACAGGAAGGCATTAATGTGTCATAACATCAATCAATCACAATGGTATGACATGGCAAACAGAAATATGCATTGGACGATGCTGTATTAGATATATGCTTTCAAAGTTAATAATTGCATTTGCAAGAATTTAATTATTAATATCATGTGGTATTGGTTCATAGGTTCATAGGTTGGTACTAGGCTATCAGCCCTAGGGCCTATACAAGCCTAGCCATAACAATTCCCTGGCTATTTCTTCCCTCAGTATTTACTTCCCTTTAATATTTTATAATAGTATATATACTGTATAAATACTATAAAAACTAACATATTTTTTCTGGGAATTGAACCCATACAAAATTAAACTGATGTACTCATTACCTAATGCAATCACAAAGAGCCATTGTAACAGACATGTATGTCTGCTCAAGATGAAATACAGTCATGGACTGAAAATACTTCTCTGCCTTGCATTCAGACCTGATGTATACTTACCCCATGCTTCTCACAGGTACATTAATCTCTCCTGATGTACCTGATGGTTTTCTGCTATCTCTTTTGCAACTATACAGTAGAGAAAATAATAAAAAAAAAGATATAAAAGCATGTCTTAGCTGGGTAACCAATGCTATATCATAGACTGTTGATGGTTCACTGTACTTAAACAACTGATGGGTGTTTGAGTCTTAAAGTCATCCTTCCAGCAGATTAGGAAGTCCTGCTTGCACCTTTTCATGTCACTGTATTGAGGATGACACTGCTTCCCAATGCATGAAATGTCAGTTGCATTGAAGATAGCCTTAGCCAAGCTATTCCAAGCCTCAGCCTTATACTGAGACCTTGTATAATCCCCCTGAAGCAGCCTTGGATGTAGCACTTGATAGGGAGTGCAATAAAAATCCTGGAACCCTCAACACCCCACATTTGTGCACTAAATGGAAAATCCTCCCTCTCTTTGCCAGTCATGTCTGCAGAAGTCAAGATAGAAATATGTGTCTGAATTTGTGCCCATTTCAGATCTCACACTTAACAGCTTGTGCACAAAGATGCACAGCCTTGTCAGCTGCATTTGTGCAATTGAAAGCACAGCACTGGTTTGGCAAATACATTGGCATTAATTACATCAAAAAGCTGGAAGGTGTGAAATATAGAAATGAGATTAGACCATGTGTGATGCTCAACCTATTGATGCATGTTCCAATGTTAAACACTGAAATGTTTCATGATGTTTCTTATAATCATTGCTGGTTGGTGGAAAATTATATGACTTGTGATATATTGGATTGCTGGGACTTTAAGACTGTATGGTCCAACTTGAGATTCAAACTCATGAGAAAAAGAAGGAAAATATTTTAAACTTTGATTATTAGATGCCAGTGCCACAACATAACTCACTTTTTAACATGATAATTAGAGATACAGTTATTTAAGAATGAACTGAGATATGCTTCAGAGATGCCTGCGTGTGTTTATGACTTTAAGTAGCCATGAGACTGCATTTTTATGTAAAAGGCAATATTTGTGGTTGTAAATACATTTTAGATGCATGGAGTTGTATGACCTGAGTAATACATGGTAGGGTATTTTACATACATAATTCACAAGGCATACTGTCCTAAACACATACTTATGATATGATAAATCATAATAATTACAACAAAACTATTGTGCAAATCATACCTATGAAAGCACATTCTAAATTAAATATCATCAGTATCATGTTTACTATAATTTACACACTTTATATTGGGCTTGTAAGCACTAATGATACATTTGTTGCAATAAACATAGTTATGATATTCATTTGTATTTAATGTTACATTCCTAATCAAAATGTTGTGACAAATGCCACAATACTATGTAAAAGTAACTGCTAACTGGATTCAAGTCATGCATCACCTGTCGTCTTTCTCGAAGATAACTGAACTTACATCTTGTGTCACAGAGAAAATTAGCTGAGAAGTGTATTTCCTTCAATGAGTAATATGCAGTGATCTAATGGATGCACACTACCACCAGGTTAGTTTGCCATACAAAAGGTGGCCCAAATTAAAATTTTCACTTTCTCTCTCAAGCCACGCACCATGTTTGAGTGTTGCCAAGCACAAATTCAAAAGTCATTACAAAAAAATACCTTCTATTGCAATTACAGAGTGACACATTTAATGTATATATGTAAAAAGGAACACAGCAGTTATAACATTAGCATGAAACATTCACGCTTTTCACATCTGCTTGCCACATCACAAGTAGCATTTAGATTACACATCTTCAGGATTTAATGTAATGGCAATTTTTCTGAAAGGGGACATGCAGAGCATGACAGGAGGTCATTCTTCCCACAGTATGTACAATTACTCATGACATAAAACTTTACAATATAATGTATTACTGTCAATGAGTAATGTACTTCCTTAGCATTACGGGCACATTCTTACTCAGAGGACCAAAATGTAGTAATAAACAATAAAACCAAAATGCAGCCAACAATCCAAGAGAAATACCAGAAGTACCAGGACAAAACACCAACAGACTTTATTAGTATGGTAAGCACTTTTGGTTAGACCTTGCAACCTTCTTCAGACAAAGTAATCACAGTAAAAGTATTCATTAAATACACCTATAGTGTCAATAAATCAGTAATTCAATTACTGTCTTAAAGCTAAAAGGACATAAAATAACCATATCATAAGTCATAAAACATAAAATGTGAAACTTTAAAAACATATATATATATATATATATATATATATATATATATATATATATATATATATATATACCTGCATATATAATTTAATTCAACAATAATAATACATACTATCTATAAAATCTTTTAAGATTTAAAACACTAGATAAAGCTACTACATCATTAATACCAGGTATTATGGTAGCATTTAAATAAATCTGCCACCAGTATTCTATATTTTCTAATAATATTTTCCAAGGGCCACCCCTTGGACCATTTTTACCTGTTCTAAAATTACAAATCCAGATTTATGGCCGTCATTTTCCTGAATATGTCTAGAGAGGGCATTGGTACACATAACCTTCCCAATATCATAATAATGTTCATATATACACTGCCTTAATTTTCATCCTGTTTCACCAATAAAATAAGCTGTGCAATCCAAGCACTTAGCAGCATAAATCACCCTCTAGTATTACAGTTAAAACATCCTTTTATGGAAACAGTTTTACTACCTAGTACAACATTGTCACATTCTAAAATATATCTACACTGATTGCACATACCACATTTGTTCATATCCCCAGATTGACATTTTCCACCTTTTGTAAAAGAATTGCACCAATCCTTCAAGTTTTTGTCCCTTTTATATATAATATTTGGACAAACACCCACCCTTGGCTTATGTCCCTGTCCATCAAGATAATTTCCCAATTCTTATTCATATTATTAGCTATATTGGCACTATCTTCCATAAAAGTCATAATAAAACTATTACTTGAATATATATCCTTCTTTACCTTTAGCTCATTTATATCAATATTATCAGTTTTATTTATACCATTCATATTACTTATTACTGATGTTTCATCAGTTTCCAAATTCCTGTTTAACCCATCACAGTAATTACTTTTCTTTAATAAATGCTATGTATACCTGATAATCTCTTCCTTGTAACTTCCCCTGAGATTGCATCCACTAATGTTTTGGGATAATCTCTATTCAAGAACATAGTTCCTATAAATTTAATTTCATCCAATAATTCATTGTCCAAAGTAATCATCCTGGCAGCTCTTACCATTTGTCCTTTAATGACTGCCTTTTTTAATATAAATAGGGTGATTACTGGAAAAATTAAGGAACTTATTAGAATAGGTTTTTCTTTCTATGAATGGAAGATTTTACATAGCCACCTAATACATACTTGGTTAAACAAACATCCAAATATGTAATACTATTTACCTCTACAGCATAAGATAAGGATAGAAACTCAGTTGAATCATTCAAAAAAGTAAAAAAATTCATATACAAATTGTTGTGGGCCACACCATGCTAGGAACAGGTCATCCAAAAACCGGGTATAAAGTTTTACAAATTCTGTGTACTTTGATTAAAACAAGTATTCCATTTCCCAGTATGCCATAACTGCATTGGCATATAATGGGCCCACTGGGGAGCCCGTAGCTACCCTTCTAACTTGCTTAAAGTAGTGACCCTCATAAAAAAATATAATTATTATCCAATACCAATTCCATCAGTTGGGCTAGTGTGTTAATTTTATCCTGGACTACATGTAATACACTTGTAAAAAATTCACTAAACCATTCTGGGCCTCATTCATGTGGGATACACGTATATAAATCCTTCATATCTGCTGTAACTAATATCAGTTCATCTAATAAACAAGTATTTAATTGATTACATTTAGTCAAAAAGTACCATGAGTTCTTAAATAAGCCAATGTTGCTATCCTGTTACATCCACTGTATGTTACCCATTCAGCTTACATGTTTGTAGGTACGAATGTGCACATGTCCCAAACCACAGACAACCATTGGATCACACTGTGTAGTGGCCCAGTATATGTAGGGTTGTTGTGTGAGTGGCTCATATAAGGATGGTATACATTAGATAGTCCATATACTGTAATAGTACGCTAGCTTACCATATGTGGCTGTTGCTGTGTTTATATTGGTTGTGGTTATGCACTTTCACACAGATGTCTGTTACTCTGTGATGCGACATACCTGTAGAACCTGCTATCTATGCATGTACATGTGTATTTCCACATAGGAGATGTAGCCCAGTGTTGAGTCAGTTTCCCTGTAGCCTGCACTTTGGTTTGTTACATGCCTAGCAGCTTACTGTACTTATCCAGTGAGATGTCATGTCCAGATACTTGCCAGATGTACTGCTGCTTGGTCACCATAACAATCATGTATGTCAGACAATGCAGTGGGATGCTGTTCAGATGTATGTCAGTAACTAGTGGATAGTATGTGGCCGTGGCACCTCTGTACCAGCAGTTATTAAGTGTCAGGACAGACAGGGGTGTATGAATGCATAACCTATGGGGGCAAATGTATACCTGTATGTACATGTCATACCCATCTACATGGCTGTTAACATCCACATTGAAAGGCCTGGTCCACATGTCTTGCATGAAGGGGTTCTGTGTATACCCCTGCACTGACCTGAATGTGTCAGACTGTCCACATATATTGGCCACTTCGCAGCTGTAGTCCACAGAGGTGCTACTGTGCTAGCAGTGGTATTGTACTATGATGACCTTAGGATGTCTGTAAGTAGCCAATGGCACACATGTTAACAGCAGATGTGGCCTCCCACACACTATTTCTGTGAAGACAATCCCAAATACAGTAGCAATAGTCTACAAATATAGCTACACTACATGTGTTACATCCCCTTGCACTGAGAGGTTGGGACTATTGGGGCAGAGGTAGGGCTCTACTCCATGTGCAGAACATATGGTGAACATATATGTATATATAAGTATACATATATCCATATAGATATGTACACATATACATATCATGCTTACTGTATGACAACAGTTTTACACATATATTCCTGTGTTCCAGCCTCCTACCTTCACCTACAAACCAAGCTTTGCACATATGACATACTGTCAGGGGTTGTATGTAGTGGGCTGTGTGCATGTCATGCTGTCATTCCTGCCATCACTCCACTGCTGTTGTGTCCCCCACACATACTGGGTGGCTGGGGCCATATATGTGTGGGTTTCACCTACACAATACATGTGTGCTGTAATGCACTCCAGAGGCCAGTGTATGTAACAGTGGTATGTGGCCCAGTATTAGTGAGTGTAGGGGGTGCACCATGACTAACCTAGGCTGTTACAACATGTGTTGGTATCTGGGATAAGCTGCCTTAAGGTAACTGGATGTACTTTACCTTGCAATCCACCTTTGGTAAATGTAGGCCTACTGCCTCCTGCCATACAGGATGCTCTGTTAGTCAGTGTGATTGTAATGGTGCCAGGTATGCCTTATTATGTAACAGATGCATCTCATTGTGTCAACTGGGGCCTGTACCCCCCAGGGACTGTGTACGAGTGTAGATAGAGGCTACTGACCTATACATCTGCATTATGTACTGTTGATTGTCTGGTATGCTGTGGCCCAGTCTGTCATTACTGATGTACTACGTGAAGGCCTCGGCCTGGACAGGAACATATGTAAACCTTTCCAGACTACTGTCTTAGTATAACTGTTTCACAGTTGCATTACACTGTTCATATGGATGCCAGTGACTAAACAGCTATATGCCATGGCATATACAACTGTCATAGTACACAAATGAGGCTTTCAAATTCATTTATGCACACCTGTGTGTGGTGTTATACCCTTTGATATCTCTGTGGGTATATGTTGCAGGATATGAATGTCATTTGTATAGGTGGCTCATACAGTTTCCAGTTTGTAAAGTGGTAACTGTAGGAATATTGGCTGCTCCATATTGTGTGCACATACTACATATGTATATTACTGTAGAAATCTCTGTGTGTGTATGTGTAGTGATTTATATATATATATATATATATATATATATATATATATATATATATATATATATATATATATATATATATATATATATATATATATATATATATATATATATATATAGATAGATATATGTATAGTTTTATATAATGATATATATATATATATATATATATATATATATATATATATATATATATATATATATATATATATACACACACACACACCTGTATCTGCATATATTTGTCTGTGTATATGTATCGTAGGGATGGCCATGCCATGTCTGGTCTTGGTTATAGGATCTGCAACACTTGGTACTGTGTTACAGGGGGGTCGGGCTTGGCTGGGGGTATACCTATACATACCAGTTGTATATTGAGTGGGGCCTCTCAACACCATTACCATTGCATGAGAACATATATCTTCTGCTATGTCCCCATTGTTATCTACAGATGTATGTCCGTATATACCTATATATTTATATATATATATATATATATATATATATATATATATATATATATCTGTTGACATATATATATATATATATATATATATATATATATATAAAACCTACCGTATAGCTTATATATCTATAGATGTAGGCATTTGCATGTTTATATGTTCATAAATATCTATAGATTTAAATATATATATATATACGAGAGAGAGAGAACCCCAATCAGATGAGGATCCCATAGGATCAGAGAGGTTCATCTATAGACGACCAAGGAATGGAGGACCACAGCAAACATGGCATGGACAAGGAGGACCAAGGAGAGGAAACCTCTGAATAGATATTCTCCTTTTGGGGGAGGGGGGGAGAAGTTTGCACTGGAACCTGTCAAAATAGTATGTTAGCAATGTGTGTAGGTTCAGTAATTTTCAACATCATTTTGAACTAATTCTGGAGCATATCTGGGAGTCTCCTAGGTTTCTAAATATAGCCAAAGAAGGCCTTATGATTGTCTTTAGAGTCCTTTGGCCATTTTTCTCTCAAAATTTGCCTTTTGATGATTTTATGAGAGCTCTAGTTTTTTACTTATAATGATCAAAGGTGTCTTACCTTTCAAGGATTTTGCTCTATCTTGTAGTAGCTTCTCCTTTGTTGTAGAGCTTTGTTGGGGTCCACCAGACTGGGACGCTGTTTTGGTACAGAGAGTCTTAGTTTTGGTTTCTGGGATTGCCTGATCCATGCAGTCCTTGGTAGGTGCTGGTAGAAGGCATTGTAAGTGATTCAGCGGTTTGAGTAATGTTTACTCACTGGCTCAGGGGCCTTAAAGGAGACCACACTAGTTTTTAGAAGTGTGAAATCGGGCTTTGAGGAAGTTTTTCACTGTGGCTCCTTTTTGTTTAGGCGGGGCGGGATGAGGTCTCCAGTTAGATTAGTTTATGATCTGATCTCACCAGTGAGGGGTATACTTCGTTGAACATTTGGATCCCATGTTCGCGATGATGAGATCATTTCACCTCTTGTGGGATGGTGACTAGTTGTTCCATGGCATTTGGAGTTTATGAACCCAGGAATCTTTGGGTTAGAGTGTTCGGGCTTGAGTAGTGTTCCCAGTCTATATTAGGGTAGTTGAAGTCACCTAGTATGATGGTGTTTGAACATACATTTATCCCTCCAATGTTTTCTAGGAAGGCCAGTGGAGGTTCCTGAGTTTGAGAGGGTGGCCTGTAACATGCTAAGCAAATTGCAGAGCAGTCTTGCTTATGGTTAATTGCACCTGGATGGTCTCCGATGCGATCAGTATGCTGCCACTAACCTTGGAGGTGTGGGTGTCCTTTATGAATATGGACACTTCTCCTTTCTTGGTGTGTTGTCGGATTTTGGGGGCCGGAACGTATGATATGAGGTGAAACCTGTTAGTGCCTGGGTGCTCTCAGGAGCCTTGAACCAGGTTTCTGTCACAGCACAGACATCGGCGTTCTCCATTCTTTGAGAAGGGCCTCGGTGCGTGCATCTTGACGAGACTTCTGGCATTGAGCAGCACACACCCTTAGTTTTTTCCTTTTGGTGTTCTAGGGTGGTAGGTTTAGAATTTGAGCCTTGCCTAAAAAAGGCACTCATGGGGGTGGCAAGAGCCTTTGCCAATATCCGGAAGCCCAGGGTGAGCAGGTGCAAGCCGCCCCAAGCAGCGTGGCTTGTCCAGCATGTCATCCCAGGCAGACAGACATTGAATCTTGAATGACACCAGAATTTAAGCCAATTAAAGCTGATCATCTTATCACTGTACGTGGCATCATTCTAGGTGAAGGTAGGATACTGCTCAAGGTCAGGGTCATACCTGTACATAATCAGAGAGCTCCTCGACGCCCTCATGTAGTCCATGAGGCACGCCTCAGGTTGGACACCAGCGTGGGACAATGACTATGAGCCATACTACCTGCTGTTGAGAGACCTGAGTGCTTATGCGTGGTGGATTCTAGCCTTACCCGACAGGCAGCTTACTGTGACCTTCTCCTTACTCAGTCTGGTGAGCGGGACGTCAGTGTGTCTGACTATGGACAATGACAAGTGTGTCTGGCATTTTGTTTGGCCTGGGCTGTGGACTGTTTGACACTCTGACCGTGTGGTCTATGTGTTGCATGTTGGGTCGTGAGGTAGTTGTTTGGCAAGTGTCTGCTTTGGTGGCCTCTGCTGTTTTGGTAAATTTTTGATCAGAGCCTCCCGAGTATGTGTCTTTGTGTGAGTATGTAAATGATTTGAAGTTGTGATGGTACCCATGTGTGACTGGGTATGTATTGTGTGGTTACCTTCTCCTCCTGTCTGGTCTTGCCAGTCCTATGTTGAGAGAGCTCAGCCTCCAGTTTGGCATAGTTGCATCTCTTGTATGTATTTGTGTTTTGTGGGAGAAGGAGAGGATTGTTCAGGTACATGAGGCAATTGTAACATTGCCTCAATATTCTAGGTTCACCAGTTGAGCTGAGAGGACACTTCAGCAACTGATCCCTGGACATACTAGAAGTAGGATAAAGAACTTTCAAAGGACTCCGGGGAAGTGGGGATTTAGGGGGGTACTATCTATAATAAGAGTGCTTTTATCACAAAAGTACTGTATAAGTGCTAGGCTTTTACAGATAGAGAAATAGTCTACTTTCAAGTAGAGATGAACTTTTCAGTTATAGGATATGCTGGTTAGATCAGCAGTAACAGCTTGTATGCGGTTTTATAGCAGGGGCTGAAGGGAGCGAATTGGCCCAAAACGCATCCATGTGATCTACTAGTTTCTGGCTGAAACTTCACCAAATCGGACCTCAGCAAGCTTCCCACTCCTAACTGGTAAGCAAAGAAATTCTCCTTCATAAGGCAATGTGGATCAGTAACAGGAACTAAAAAAACAAAGCCCAGGGATCAGCAACTCTGAAACTGGACTACTTAGTTCAGTAAAGTGGGAAAACAAGAGATTTTTTTTTGTTTTATTACAGAGATAAGGAAAAAACAGACAGTAAATGCTATAACATGTTGTGAAATCGCCAGCGCACTTAGTAGTGTGTAGCCTACAGAAACAATTTGCAACAATTAGTAAATTTAAAGTGCAATAAACAGTGTAAATGCAGAAATCACTTAAAGTAGCAGGAAACAGGCTAAATGCAGTCGCTTAGCTTAATAACAGTGGGAAAGCCACAAAAATGCTTATATCTGGTAGAAAGTCACTCTTTCAGCTCTCTGTTGCTTGGATCACTCTGCAGGCCACCACGAGATCTGTGCAGAGTTGGCATTAAGCTGGAAAACACGTGTTTAGCGTGGTTTTATAGCAGGGGGCCGAAAGGAGCTAGGAAAAAACGCACTAATAGACTACTAGTTTCTGGCTGAAACTTCACCAACTGGACAAAGTATGCTCAGTGCTTCCCACTCCCACTGGTAAAGCAAAGAAACTTCCTCCTTCCTAATAAGCGCAATGGATCAGCAACAGGAACTAAAAGAAGCCCAGGGGTCAGCAACTCTGGAAACTGGACTACTCTAGTTCAGTAAGGTGGAAGAAAACAAGAGATTTTTTTTTTTTTTTTTTTTTTTTTTTTACAGAGAGTCAAGGAAAAAAACAGACAGTAAATGCTATGAGTGGCTAGCACACGGAGTGTGTTAGCCTTCACAGGGGTAAAATTAAGCAACAAATAACTTTTTAAGAGTGCAAAACAGTTAATCAACAAAAACAGTTTAAATAGAATGCAGAGCTGTATAAACAGGCTAAGATGCAGTCACTAAGCAGTAAATATTCAAAAAAGCCAGAAAAAATACTAAATCAGTTATAGCAAATACAGTTATAACAAATGCTCTGAAATATACTGTATATTTCCAATATGTTTGAGAAGGACAGTCATATATATAGATATATAAATCACTACACATACACACACAGAGATTTCTACAGTAATATACATATGTAGTGATTTATATATCTATATATATATATATATATATATATATATATATATATATATATATATATATATATATATACACACACACACACACTGTATCTGTAATATATTTGTCTGCTGTGTATATGTATCGAGGGGATGGCCAAGGCCGTCTGGTCTTCGTTATAGGATCTGCACCACTTGGTACTGTGTTACAGGGGGTCAGGCTTGGCTGGGGGGGTATACCTATATGTACCAGTTGTATATTGAGTGGGGCCTCTCAACACCATTACCATTGCATGAGAACATATATCTTCTGCTATGTCCCCATTGTTATCTACAGATGTATGTCCGTATATACCTATATATATTTATATATATATATCTGTTGACATATATATATATATATATATATATATATATATATATATATATATATATATATATATTTATATATATTTATACATAAAACCTACCATATAGCATATATATATCTATAGATGTAGGCATTTGCATGTTTATATGTTAATAAATATCTATAGATTTAAATATATATGTATATATATATATATATATATATATATATGAATATGTTTAGACATTAATATATTTACTCACACACATACAGCTACATGTTGGAATACATTCTCTGTACTGTTGAATGACTGGGCTGGATGATATGTTTGTGAATACATAGAGGCTATGTATATCTAAAATGGCTTAGTGGTAAATCACCTTGGCTATGGTGTGTAGGGTCCTGGGTTTGATACTAGCAGAGGCTATGTTGTTGCTGGCCAAAACATGGGACATTGGATACAGAATAATTAATCACTTTAAAGCAGTTTTATATGTTTTTGCATGTGAGTAAGCACTTTTAGGCGGCAGTAAGCGGGTTTAGCCTGTTTGCACGGGGGTAAGCACTGCCAACACAGATTAAACAATGTAGCAGCTAACTGAGTGTGAAAAATTGTGACCGGAAGTTAGCAGTGCTTACTGTTGTGTCAACCTGCTCACAACTGCTTAAAAGTGCCTAAATCACTCCGTATCCAACAGCCCTTGCTCTGCCCAGCAACAAAATAAATGGCCTCATCTAGGCTCGAACCCAGGACTCTGCATACCATAGCTAATGTGATTTACCATGAAGCCATGGCCAATATATATACATCAGATGTTATCACAAACATAGCATTCAGCAAAAGAAGTCAACAGTACAGGGTATGTACATATACATGTAGATGAAATAGATATATACCTCTCCCGCTATGATATCTATCTATATAAATATCTACATATGTATATATGGGACCTAAGGACCCAGGTTGACAGTAACCTCTCATTTGACACTCACATTGCCAAAGTGGTTAGGAAGACCTTCTATATTGCCCACCTTATCATGAAGGGTTTCACATCTAGATCAAGAGAGGTCATTGTGCCCCTGTACTCTTCTCTTATCAGGCCAATGATTGAGTACAATGCCCCATTTGGGATGTATCTCACCCGACACCTGCAGCAGTTGGAAAGACCCCAAAAGTTCCTCACCAAGACGATAAAGGGTCTTAAACATATGTCATATGCTGCCCGACTGAAAAACTCCAGCTCTGTTCAGTGCATACGCCTACTGGGGTGATCTGTGTGCCTGACGTACAAGGCCATGTCAATCCTGAATTAATGGACATGCTCCCTCAAAAATCCAAATCCATCAGAACCACGAACAAATTGACTTAAACCTCAACACAGAAATAAATAGAGCGTGCTGGAGGACAGATTCATAGCCCAAGGCTCCCTACACTCTGGAACAGAATCCCAGTCCATGTTAGGCAGAGCCCTCACTGACTCTATTCAAGAGAAATCTCGATGAGTGGATGGGAGGTCGTGGAGGTTTACCGGGGGGTCATCTCTTTGTCACTAGACAGGCATAGTAAACTAAACCCTAAAAGGGCGTAGTATTCTCATCCTAAGGGGTAGTGCTTAAGCCACACATACACTCTAGCTAGGCTTATAAATGCTAACCCAGGCATTTATAAGCCTAGCCAGAGTGTGTTTGGCTTTCGCCACCCATTTTAAATTAATTTTGCTATGCCCTTTTTCGAGGTTAGTATACTGTGCCTCTGTCTAACAGTGACACAGAAGTGATACCTGGGGTAAACCTACGATCTCCCATCCACTCATCAAGATTCCTCTTGAAGAGAGTCAATGAGGGACTCTGCCTAACCTGGACTGGGATTTTATTCCAGAGTGAAGGGAGCCTCTAGGTTATAAATCTGTCCCTCCAGCATGTCCTATTTATTTCAGTGCTGAGGTTCAAGTCTCTCTAGTGTGTAGCTTGATGGGATTTGGGTTTTCTGAGGTGCAGCATGTCCATTAATTCTGGGTTGGACATGGCTTTATACGTCAGGCACAGATCGCCACTGAGCAGGCGGTATGCCACTGAGTAGAGCTGGAGTTTTTAACCGGGCAGCATATGGCATCTGTCTGAGCCCTTTGATCCTCTTGGTGAGGTACTTTTGGGGTCTTTCCAGTTGCTGCAGGTGTCTGGTAAGGTACATCCCAAAAGGGGCATTGTACTCAATTATGGGCTTGATGAGGGATGAGTAAAGAGGCACAATGACCTCCCCTGATCTAGATATGAATCCTTTCTTGATTAGGTGGGCTATATAAAATGTTTTCTAACCACTTTGGCCAATGCGGGTTGTCAAATGAGAGATTGCTTTCAACTTGGGTCCCCAGGTCCCTAATTACTTCTTCTGTACTTAATGGATTACCACCTATGTGGTAATTTGTGGGCACTTTGTTTTTGCCAAAGGGGATGACTATACACTTTTTGGCGTTTAGCTTGAGGCCATGGCTCTGGCACCAGTTGTCTGTTTCTATGAGGCCCTTTTGGAGGATGCTTGCGCCAGCTGGAGAGTCGATTATGGCACCCAGTTTGCAGTCATCTGTGAACTTGGTCAGCCACAGTCCTTCCGTGTTGGCCTGTACCTCCGAAAAATATATACCGAACAAGAGAGGTCCCAGGACTGAGCCTTGTGGGATCCCACTTGTAAATGGTTTGAAGTCTGACATGGCTCCAGCAATTCTAACCATGTGGGTTCTGTTCTTGAGCCAGTTTGCAACCCATCTAGTGACATAGGGGTTTATATTTAAGCTGGTGAGCTTATCTATAATGCCCGAGTGGGGTATTGTATCGAAGGCTTTTGCGAGGTCCAGGTAGGCTGTGTGGACCAGCTTCCCCTCGTCAATGGCCTTGGTGACCATTTCAAAGAAAGTGACCAGGTTTAAGAGGCAGGATCTGCCCTTAACAAAGCTGAACTGGGTAGGATCCAGTGTCTGTAGGTCCCCAATATCTTTATTTATGAGGTCCATGATGATCCTTTCCATAGCTTTGCAGACCAAGCTAGTCAGGCTTATGAGGCGATAGTTTCCAGGATCCGTTGAGGCACCACCTTTGTGGAGAGGGACCACTGTTGCTGTACGCCACTCTTTGGGTACATATCCTGTAGTAAGGCTGAGATTGAACAGTAGTTTTATGTTTGGGTTTAGCTCTTCTTGGAGTTCATGTAGGATGCAGCCAGGGACACCGTCTGGTCCCATTAATGTTGTGTTTTTTGCTTTGGAGAGGGCAGCTCTTACCTGAGCATCTGAGATGTCAGGGGGGCAGCATTCTGCTTGGATAGATATTTGCCCTTTTGGTGGGGGGGAGAAGTTTGCGGCGAACCTGTCAGCTAGGATGTTGGCAATGTCTGTGGGTTTGGTGTATTTTTTGTCATTTTGGACTAATTCTGAGCATATTTGGGAATTCTCACCCAGGTTCCTAACATAACTAAAGAAAGCCTTGTAATTATCCTTAGTGTTCTGTGCAATTTTTCTCTCGAAGCTGTCCTTAGACGATTTTATGAGTGCCCGTAGTTTTTTGCTAATACTGATCAGAGATGCCTTCCCTTTTTGGGATTTTGCTCTATCATGTAGTAGCTTCCTCCTTCTATTGTATAGTTTGTTTATGGCTGGGGTCCACCAGACAGGGCGTCTGCCTTTGGGGGATTGGGTCTTGGTTTTATTTGGGATTGCATGATCCATGCATTCCTGAAGGTGTTCATAGAATGCATTTATAAAGGATTCTGCGGTCTAGGCCATATTTTCCACAGGCCTGGGGGCTTTGAAGGATTCCACCTCAGTTTTGAGGAGTGTGAAATTTGCTTTAGAGAAGTTTTTCACTGTGGTTTTCTGGGCAGGGGTTGGGGTCGGGATGTGAATATCCAGTGAGATTAGTTTATGGACTGATCTTACCAGTGAGGGATACAATTCTGGTCTGGAGCATAGAGTCCCCATGTTGGTGATGATCAGGTCCAGTATGTTTTCCCCTCTTGTGGGAGTGGTAACAAGTTGTTCCATAGCATTTGAGTTTATAAATTCTAGGAACCTTTGGGCTAGGGTGTTGGAGCTAGAGTAATGCTCCCAGTCTATGTTTGGGTAGTTGAAGTCACCCAATATAATGGTGTTTGGGGAGACCTTCATATTTTCAAGTGTTCTCAGAAAGGCCGAGTGCGGTTTCTGGGTTTGGGAGGGTGGTCTGTAGCAGGCTATAAACTGGAAGCCAGTTTTACCCACTGTTAGTTGCACATGGATAGTCTCTGATGCTTCGTGCTGTGCCACCAACCTGGAGGTGTGGGTATCTTTGACGAATATTGATACTCCCCCTCCTTTTGTGGTTCGGTCCAAGTTTTGGGGCCGAAAAGCATGGAATGAGGTATAACCTGGTAGTGCTGGGGTGCTCTCGGGAGCCTTGAATCAGGTTTCTGTTACTGCACAGATATTGATGTTCTCCATGCTAAGGAGAGTTCGAGTGCGTGCATCTTGAGTTTTAGACTTCTGGCGTTGAGTAGCATTACTCTTAGTTTCTTATCCCATGTGATACCTGTGGAGGTGGGTTTGTCTTTTGAGCCTTGCCTAAAAAAGGCACTATGGGGGTAGCAAGAGCCTTTGCCAATATCCGAAAGACCAGGGGTGACAGCTGCAAGCCGTCCCTAGTGAAGCATCGTGGCTTGTCGAGCATGTCATCCCAGGCTGACAGGCATTCGATCCCCTTTGAATGACACCAATACTTATGCCAATTGTTGAAATTGATCATCTTGTCTTCATATTGTGGCATCATTCTTGGTGAGTGTAAGATGTTACTCAAGGTCAGGGTCATACCGGCCTGGGCTATGTCTCTTTTCATGTAGTCCAGGGAGGTATGTCTCAGGTCATTCACACCAGCATGGACAATGACTGAGTCATATTTGTACTTGCCTTGGAGTGACCTGAGTGCTTGTGTTATGTGGCGGATCCTAGCACCCGACAGGCAGCTCACTGTGACCTTCTCCTTGTTTAGCCTGGTGGGTGGGACGTCAGTGTGCCTGATGATAGAGTCACCTATTACAAGTGTATCAGGTGTGTTGTTTAGCCTTAAGGGCTGTGACTGTTCGGCACACTGGCTTTGTGAGCTATGTGTTGCACGTGTTTTGTTTTGGGGTAGCGGTTGCTTGGGTGTCTGCTTCGGAGGTCTCTGCTGCTTAGGCAGATTTTTATTTAGAGCTTCTGAGTATGTTTTTGTGTGTTTATGTGTTTGGTTTGCTGTCATGGTAGGTCTATGTGAGACTGGAATTGTAGTGATTGCGGTTTCCTTCTCCTCCTGAATGGTTACACCAGTACTGAGTTGAGAGAGCTTACCCTCCAGTTTGTCTATATGGTTGCATCTCTTACATGGGTTGGAATTTGTTGGGAGGAGGAGAGGGTTGTCTGTGTACATGAGGCAGTTGTAACATAGCCTTAAGATTCCCAGATTCACCAGCTGGGCCGGAGAGGAGATTGACAACTGACCTTTGGACATGCTAGAATAGTATTGGGAATTCCTTTATAATTGAAAAAAGGGCCAATGGGGAACAAGGTACTCAAGGGGAGTTTGTGAGGGTGTAGTGCTTTTAATTTTTTAGTGCTGACTTAGTGTACTACATGTATATATAGCACTTAGTGCTATATATACATATGCGTACAGCTATACATATATACATCTATATGTATATATATATATATATATATATCTGTCAAGATATTTATATATAGCAATATATGTATACATATATATATATCTATATATATATATATCTATATATATATATATATATATATATATATATATATATGTGTGTGTGTGTGTGTGCATGTGTGTATGACAGTGGGACTGGATCTGATCGGAAGTGTGTCATATTAACACCTACAGTATTGATATGTGACTCTACTACATCAGTCAATGTTGCATAGCAATATATTTTTATTACCTCTTTCATTCGACTAAGCCTAAGGAATGTTCCTCGGCTTCCACTCTACTATTTTCCCTGGTGCACCCTCCCAGCACCGGCCATACATTCATCTCGTTGTTAAGCAACCACATTGTTACCCTCCCCATTACCCACCCCTACCCCCCTTGCCCAACTACCTCCTCAAGGCAGTCTGATTGCAACCAGTCCATCCAAACCTGACATGCCTCGATCCATAATGTCATGGCCATTGCTCCCTGCAAACCCCAGCCCCCACGTGCACATTAACCAGTCTTCCTCCAGGAGCTAGGGCAGACCCTTCACACCTCTACACATTGACCTCTCTCCAGTTCTAGGGACCCAACATGTATGTTGTCTCGACCCAAGCATATCCAGGCTTCCCTACACCCTACTCCATGTTATACACATACAATCTCCAGCTTTCGAGATAAGAATCCATTTGTATTTGTTGATATTCACAACTGGGACAAACCTGTCTTAGTTTTATGAGTAGCTGTAGTGAGTCCACAATATTCAGTCCACTGGTAATATCTGGCCACCAGTCTGAGAAGCAGTGATATGTTCCCACCCATATCCAGCTGCATTTCCCAGTTCCACTTCACCGACGATCCAGCTTTGACCTTACTAGCATGTCGCACACCCCCTCGACATGCACTCAACTGTTGTTTTCCTGTTGTCTTCCAGGTATACAAGGTGCACACAACCCCATTTGACACGTAACTCATAACAGGTTAGGTTCCAGGTATATGTAATGAACACATCCCCTGTATACACATGACACTACACGTTTCTCTCTGTTTTACCTTTGTAATTATAATGAAGATACACACAGCACCTTGCAGGACTACAGGGCCGACTTTATCATTGGACAGGAACTGTGTAGCTAATTTAAATAAACAGCTTGGAATATGGTATGTAAACAATATTTAAATGGTTTCTTGTATTAATGATACATCTTTCTGAATAAGTCTTAATATTTAAAAAGACAAAAGCGCTAGATAATACATGAGTAGCTGTTTTCCTATTAATGCCTTTTGAATGCTTTCCTCTCCCGAAGTTCGTTCTTAGTTATATACAGATATATATCGATAGATATAGTAGAGCACATAACAAATGCATATATGACCACAGGCACCATTAATGGGGGTGAGTGGGCTCAAGCAATATACACCTGACACGTATCAGTATTCTACCCTCCCAGCCACACAGGTCTGTCATGGAATATAATACCAACCGCAAATCCCATCACCAGGACCTGACACTTCATGGCCACAACATATTAACAGTAAGCCATGCCACCTGTATGATGTGAGGCTGGTATCAATAACATATACAGTACAGTCTGGCTACTATAGTGAATGTACAATGTGGAATCAATAAAACATTCCTAAGATACATATACACAGACACAGGTATGCAGATACATATATATGTCTAAATATTATATATATATATATATATATATATATATATATATATATATATATATAGATGTATAGACATGTATGCAACTACACATACACACACAAAGGTATGTCTAGAGATGCATTATTAGAGGGTGCACAATTGCAATGAACAGTCAGTATTCCTACAGTTGCAACCTCATCAGATGGACAGTGTATGACTCACACATACAAAAGCAATTGTTGCCTGAAACATGGAGCAATACCCACAGAGGAGTACAAAGACAATTGTTGCCCGAAACATATACCCACAGAGGAGTACAAGGATGTGACACAACACACAGGTTTGGATACATTTTAAAGGTTTATTTCGTAGTAATATATTTGCTTATGCCATGTCATATAGCTGTTAGACGTTGAAAATACATACAAAGCAGATGAATGAAACCTCAGACAAGATCACTTATTACAGTAATCAGAAAGCATAACATACGTTGTGTCAAGGCTAAGGCCTTCAAGTAGTGGGCCACAACAGGAATGACAGA
Source organism: Protopterus annectens (assembly GCF_019279795.1). Lineage (NCBI taxonomy): Eukaryota > Metazoa > Chordata > Ceratodontiformes > Protopteridae > Protopterus > Protopterus annectens. Next base: position 328,820,498 of record NC_056735.1, read on the forward strand.
CTGGGCCATAGGATAACAATCAATCAACAGTAAGTAATGCAGATATACAGGCCAGCAGCCTCTAACTACACTCCCTGTACTCAATCCTTAGGTGGAAAAGACCAAGGTTGATGATGGGACGTATCTGTTACATAACAATGCATAACTGAAATCATCAGAATTGCACTAACAAACAGAACAGGCTGTATGGCAGTAATCAGTAGGGCAGCAATGTTCACAAGGTAAAATGCATGGTAAGCCAGCTTACTACTAATATACCTCCCATATTGTAACACCCTAGGTTAATGATGGTGCTCTCACCCCCATTGACTGACTTACAGGAGCATATACTAATGTTACATACACTGACGTCTACACTGCAGAGGTGCACACATGTGTTGCGCAGATGATGCCCACATATATATGGTGCATATGTTCTGTACACCATTATTCATTGACATCATACCTGATAACAAGCCAGTCAGATAACAGACTGCTGGAAATGCTGTGTATAGTAATGGCTTTTACTGAGGACATGACTTGGACAGTCTGTGTTTGTGTGTACAGTACTGTTGTCTGTGTACATAGGGCAGGAGTCTGCAACCTTCAGTATTCCAGGAGTCATATCTGCCCCCCTCACCCACCACAGTAAAGTCATTGGGAACCACAACAGCTAACAGACCCCTAATATGAAGATTACACTGCATATAAAGTTTCAAATATTGTTATACTATATATGACAGAACTAATTGTATCAGAGCAATACCTAACATCCATCCATGATTGTGTTCCTGTGTTGGCCCTGGTTGATCTTCTGTGTGTGTTTTTGTGTGGTTGGTGCTTTGACAGTGTCCATTAATCCTCAGAGGTACAAGGAGCCACTACAGCAGGTTGTTAGAGCTGCATGTGGCTCCAGAGACACAGGTTGTGGACCCCTGAGTTAGGAATTTGAAGACAATCTGTGTATTGTGCATACATACCTTGGGCAGTGCACAGACTGTTGTGAGATGCAGTTGTTCTTTGTCCTGTGCTATGGGATGTTACATGCTGCTGCAGTGTATGGTACCCTATTTGCTCCATATGTCTGTAGGGCCAAGCACATGTGTCCCATACCACAGACAGCCAATGGACCTCACTGTGCCATGACCAGTGTATGTACGGTTACTAGTGTGAGTGGTACATATCAGGATGGTGTTTACCAGATGGTCATTATACTGTCATATTAAGCTTGTGTAATCACATACCCTGTTGTGAATATGACTGCAGAACATCCTACTGTTGACACATGTACACCTACAATACAACTGGATAACATTGTAGAGACTGCAATCAAGCAGTGTGTACCTAACAGCTGTAATGCATCACTTGCCTGACGACTACACTACCTGAAAAATGTGCTTCACACCATATCCCCTGCAACATGTTACACTGTAGTACAATGCTACACTGTTGTATAGTCACCGTGGTGCATCAGGAACCATATCAACCTGTCCCTGCATCATGGTGGGTATGGATGACAGGATGGGGCACAGGTATCATCATATGCACAGGGTGTGGTGTTGGTTTGCCAGAGGCTGCAAGGGTGGCCCATACATTTGACTCCATGTGTATGGGTGAGAGGTGTACTCCGGGAGCTGGCCGAGGTGATCTGGTGAGTGTAGGTATGGAGGTTGCCCTAGGTGTGTTTTTGAGAGGGTGGGTATGCATGCACACAGTTCTGCCATGTGGCTGCCCTACACAGGTGCTATGGACAGCTGCAGACCATACCTGGCAGGGTTTGTAGTTCAATGTCTCCAGCCACGTGACACGTGGACTGCACCCCTGCTTGCAGGCATCTCCATGGGCATGTCCAGCTACAGCCCCTTGATGTGCTACTCTCACCTTATGGATGACATTTGTCTGCCAATGGGGAACAAAGTACTCAAGGGGAGTTTGTGAGGGTGTAGTGCTTTTAATTTTTTAGTGCTGACTTAGTGTACTACATGTATATATAGCACTTAGTGCTATATATACATATGCATACAGCTATACATATAAACATCTATATATATATATATATATATATATATATATATATATATATATATATATATAGCAATATATTTATATATATATGTATACATATATATATATATATATATATATATATATATATATATATGTGTGTGTGTGTGTGTGTGTGTGTGCGTATGTGTATGACAGTGGGACTGGATTTGATCGGAAGTGTGTCATATTAACACCTACAGTATTGATATGTGACTCTACTACATCAGTCAATGTTGCATAGCAATATATTTTTATTACCTCTTTCATTCGACTAAGCCTAAGGAATGTTCCTCGGCTTCCACTCTACTGTTTTCCCTGGTGCACCCTCCCAGCACCGGCCATACGTTCATCTCGTTGTTAAGCAGCCACATTGTTACCCTCCCCATTACCCACCCCTAACCCCCTTGCCCAACTACCTCCACAAGGCAGTCTGATTACAACCAGTCCATCCAAACCTGACATGCCTCGATCCATAATGTCATGGCCATTGCTCCCTGCAAACCCCAGCCCCCACGTGCACATTAACCAGTCTTCCTCCAGGAGCTAGGGCAGACCCTTCACACCTCTACACATTGACCTCTCTCCAGTTCTAGGGACCCAACATGTATGTTGTCTCGACCCAAGCATATCCAGGCTTCCCTACACCCTACTCCATGTTATACACATACAATCTCCATCTTTCGAGATAAGAGTCAACCCAGACAATCCATTTGTATTTGTTGATATTCACAACTGGGACAAACCTGTCTTAGTTTTATGAGTAGCTGTAGTGAGTCCACAATATTCAGTCCACTGGTAATATCTGGCCACCAGTCTGAGAAGCAGTGATATGTTCCCACCCATATCCAGCTGCATTTCCCAGTTCCACTTCACCGACAATCCAGCTTTGACCTTACTAGCATGTCGCACACCCCCTCGATGAGCACTCAACTGTTGTTTTCCTGTTGTCTTCCAGGTATACGAGGTGCACACAATCCCAGTTGACACGTAACTCATAACAGGTTAGGTTCCAGGTATATGTAATGAACACATCCCCTGTATACACATGACACTACACGTTTCTCTCTGTTTTACCTTTGTAATTATAATGAAGATACACACAGCACCTTGCAGGATTACAGGGCCGACTTTATCACTGGACACGAATTGTGTAGCTAATTTAAATAAACAGCTTGGAATATGGTATGTAAACAATATTTAAATGGTTTCTTGTATTAATGATAGGTCTTTCTGAATGAGTCTTAATATTTAAAAAGACAAAAGCGCTAGATAATACACGAGTAGCTGTTTTCCTATTAATGCCTTTTGAATGCTTTCCTCTCCCGAAGTTCGTTCTTAGTTATATACAGATATATATCGATAGATATAGTAGAGCACATAACAAATGCATATATGACCACAGGCACCATTAAAGGGGGTGTGTGGGCTCAAGCAATATACACCTGACACGTATCAGTATTCTACCCTCCCAGCCACACAGGTCTGTCATGGAATATAATACCAACCGGTGCAAATCCCATCACCAGGACCTGACACTTCATGGCCACAACATATTAACAGTAAGCCATGCCACCTGTATGATGTGAGGCTGGTATCAATAACATATACAGTACAGTCTGGCTACTATAGTGAATGTACAATGTGGAATCAATAAAACATTCCTAAGATACATATACACAGACACAGGTATGCAGATACATATATATGTCTAAATATATATATATATGTACATATATATATATATATATGTATAGACATGTATGCAACTACACATACACACACAAAGGTATGTCTAGAGAGATGCATTATTAGAGGGTGCACACTACAATGAACAGTCAGTATTCCTACAGTTGCAACCTCATCAGATGGACAGTGTATGACTCACACATACAAAAGCAATTGTTGCCTGAAACATATACCCACAGAGGAGTACAAAGACAATTGTTGCCTGAAACATATACCCACAGAGGAGTACAAGGATGTGACACAACACACAGGTTTGGATACATTTTAAAGGTTTATTTCTGTAGTAATATATTTGCTTATGCCATGTCATATAGCTGTTAGACGTTGAAATACATACAAAGAGATGAATGAAACCTCAGACAGATCACTTATTACAGTAATCAGAAAGCATAACATACGTTGGTGTCAAGGCCAAGGCCTTCAAGTAGTACAACAGGAATGACAGACTGGGCCATAGGATAACAATCAATCAACAGTAAGTAATGCAGATATACAGGCCAGCAGCCTCTAACTACACTCTGTACTCAATACTTAGGTGGAAAAGACCAAGGTTGATGATGGGACGTATCTGTTACATAACAATGCATAACTGAAATCATCAGAATTGCACTAACAAACAGAACAGGCTGTATGGCAGTAATCAGTAGGGCAGCAATGTTCACAAGGTGAAATGCATGGTAAGCCAGCTTACTACTAATATACCTCCCATATTGTAACACCCTAGGTTAATGATGGTGCTCTCACCCCCATTGACTGACTTACAGGAGCATATACTAATGTTGCATACACTGACGTCTACACTGCAGAGGTGCACACATGTGTTGCGCAGATGATGCCCACATATACATGGTGCATATGTTCTGTACACCATTATTCATTGACATCATACCTGATAACAAGCCAGTCAGATAACAGACTGCTGGAAATGCTGTGTATAGTAATGGCTTTTACTGAGGACATGACTTGGACAGTCTGTGTTTGTGTGTACAGTACTGTTGTCTGTGTACATAGGGCAGGAGTCTGCAACCTTCAGTATTCCAGGAGTCATGTCTGCCCCCCTCACCCACCACAGTAAAGTCATTGGGAACCACAACAGCTAATTGACCCCTAATATGAAGATTACACTGCATATAAAGTTTCAAATATTGTTATACTATATATGACAGAACTAATTGTATCAGAGCAATACCTAACATCCATCCATGATTGTGTTCCTGTGTTGGCCCTGGTTGATCTCTGTGTGTGTTTTTGTGTGGTTGGTGCTTTACAGTGTCCATTAATCCTCAGAGGTACAAGGAGCCACTACAGCAGGTTGCTAGAGCTGCATGTGGCTCCAGAGCCACAGGTTGTGGACCCCTGAGTTAGGAATTTGAAGACAATCTGTGTATTGTGCATACATACCTTGGGCAGTGCACAGACTGTTGTAGATGCAGTTGTTCTTTGTCCTGTGCTATGGGATGTTACATGCTGCTGCAGTGTATGGTACCCTATTTGCTCATATGTCTGTAGGGCCAAGCACATGTGTCCCATACCACAGACAGCCAATGGACCTCACTGTGCCATGACCAGTGTATGTACGGTTACTGTGTGAGTGGTACATATCAGGATGGTGTTTACCAGATGGTCATTATACTGTCATATTAAGCTTGTGTAATCACATACCCTGTTGTGGAATATGACTGCAGAACATCCTACTGTTGACACATGTACACCTACAATACAACTGGATAACATTGTAGAGACCGCAATCAAGCAGTGTACCTAACAGCTGTAATACATCATTGCCTGACGACTACACTACCTGAAAAATGTGCTTCACACCATATCCCCTGCAACATGTTACACTGTAGTACAATGCTACACTGTTGTATAGTCACCGTGTGCATCAGAACCATATCAACCTGTCCCTGCATCGATGGTATGGATGACAGGGATGGGGCACAGGTATCATCATATGCACAGGGTGTGGTGTTGGTTTGCCAGAGGCCAAGGGTGGCCCATACATTTGACTCCATGTGTATGGGTGAGAGGTGTACTCCGGGGAGCTGGCCGAGGTGATCTGGTGAGTGTAGGTATGAGGTTGCCCTAGGTGTGTTTTTGAGAGGGTGTGGGTATGCATGCACACAGTTCTGCCATGTGGCTGCCCTACACAGGTGCTTATGGACAGCTGCAGACCATACCTGGCAGGGTTTGTAGTTCAATGTCTCCAGCCACGGACACGTGGACTGCACCTGCCAGGCGTTCCATGGGCATGTCCAGCTACAGCCCTTGATGTGCTACTCTCACCTATGGATGACATTTGTCAGCTGGTACCAGGCCCCTCCTGGGACTGGTCAGCACAATGTGCACATGGCCTGCTGTGCTGTGGTGTGGACAGCACATCCCCTGCACTGCCAGGGGTGCTACTACCACTACAGGAGCCCCTTGGTGTCCTGCCATGTCCACATTGCCTACCAGCTGATGGTGTTGCTGTCCTATGTCCATGTGGATGTCGCACCACTCCCATTACATGTTCTAGCACAGACAGACCACGGTCAATGACTGCCATCATCTCACCAGACCATCTATCCATAAACTCAGTTAAACCACGGATGGCACTAGCAAGTTCACGGGTGTTGTCATTTGATGATGTGAGAGGAGGCCTCTGCAGCCTGAGGGCCTGCCTGTGGTAATGTTTTGTACATGCCTGTGCCGCCATGACAGCCTGAAACATGCGTCTGGTGGTAGCACCTATGTTGCCTCTGCCAGGGGCATGATATCCAGTTGCCCTACCACGAGCACCCTGGAACATTTGCCTATGTGGTGCCCTGCTGGACAACTGGCTATGCCTGTTGTGACCAGACACAGCAGGCATGGTCATCACAATTTCCTGTGCACTTGCACTAAATGCCAGCTGCCCCTCCACTATGGCCACTGGTGATGGGGTGCCTATAGGCACTGAAACTGTGTGCGGGGGCGTGGTGGTTAAAAGGGGGATGTCAAATGTATGCACAGTGTTGTCCCCTGACAATCCAACCTGTGCCTCACCATTAGTATTATCATCATCATCATCGGTGTCTGTATAGACACCTACATCAAATCGGCTGCTGGAGGGAATGTGACCCACCTCGCCACCTGCGGGGGAGAACAATAAACACACTTTAAAACCTGTACATCATTGCCTAACAGTACACACACAAACACACGCACACACACACGCACACACACACACGCACACACACACGCACACACACACGCACACACACACACACACGCACACACCTGCGTTATACCTACCTATCAATGGCTTTACAGTCAGTCCCACTTGTATGTCCATGTGTTACCCCACCCTGTGTCACACTTGCTAACATGCACACATTGATACCACTCATTAACATCACAGTCATATGAATAGCCATGCAAGCGGATGCAATACAAGCCCTGTTGCTATTTTACCTGCCTGACCTGTGTGTGGTGGATTTATATAGCCTCACTGCTGTTATTCAGTATGCACCCTCTGTATGGCCGGAAATGATGTGCATGGCCTCTATATGTGTGGGGTACTATGTTGCATCCATAATATTTCCCACTGGTCTGTCAAGAGTTTGTAAAGCTCAGTACATGCCTGATATGCTGCTCCGTTGGCCCATCATGTGACAACTGTAATATTTGGATACACTCCCTGGTGTTGACTAGTACTTCCACAATGCATCTGTAGAGCTGCATACATAGGTTGTTGGTGACCTCTCTGATGACTGAAATATTAAGTGTGTACCTGGAGTCTACCTTCCCTCTGGATGCCTGTGCCATGCTACAGACCATATTATACTATTTGCTGTCCTGTGAATACACACATGAGAGGTATTCCTGGTGTGTAATGTAGCAGTCCATATCCATGTCCTGCATGGTCATAAAGGGGGGTACAGCTGTCTGAACACACCACAATCACACGTGCATACATGGCCACACACACAAACACACACATGCACACACGCATCCTACATGCATCTACCTCCCTCACGTTCAACAGAATGACCCTGCATGCAACCTAAATAACCACCAAGAGGAATGCACACACATACAGGTGAGGTTGCACATTGATTGTACACACAGTCACCCTATTACACATCTGCCAACATGCAGAACATATGGTACAGAACAGCATGCAGTTCAGCTACAGGCAATCCAAGCTAGCAACAGTATGCATGTGTGTGATGCTTGTGCTGTGTCACTAGGTGATGCCCCTTCCCCTGGATACCACTGCACCCATGTACACAATATTGCTTTGCACCATTTCTGCACCCTGCCATGTATTGCTTGCCACAACTCACAGGTGTACAACCCATTGTGGAATGTGTAGTACTGTGTCAGTTATGTCAGCTTTACTTCTCACAGCCCCTATGTTTTTCAGCAACACATACCTGGGATGATATGTGGACAGTTGTCATTAGTGAATGCCTGATGCCTGATGTACAGCTGTCAACATAAAAAACCATGTATGACCACTGCAGTAGTCTTACACTGAGAACCATCAGTGCATACTGTGGCTATGTGGGTGTACACACATTTATGTATTTCACACACACAACCACGATTTGCCATGGTACCACATCACTGCATATCTTAGCAGTATATGGGCCTGGTATGTCATATATGTCCTGTACTTTCACATACAGTGTCTACAGATGGTGTTAGGTGTGCAGCTGCTGACCACAATGTATACACATCATGTGGGCATATGTGTGCACACCCCTATCATGATGGTTTATCACACCTCTTGTTGGGTGTACTACAGCAGTCAGTGCTCCTGGCAGGGGTATACCAGCATTGGCCATGTGCATTTGCCAGTGTATGTTCAGTCTGCCCTACACATGTCCCCCTATTCTGCATGATTGCAAGGTCTACTCCTGTGCACATCCCATGGTGTTCACACACTGCCATCACTATTGCTGTGTGTGTAGGGTTATGGCTGCCACAGGTCCTGACCCTGACTATGTACAGAGAGAGACATTCCTATCATCCTTAGTTTCCCAGTTGCACTGCACTGGTGTGTCATGCTGTGACACCCCCCTCCTTCTGTTCTTATGCAGATGCATGACAAGTAAGCCCTACACATGTGTGTCACTTTGCAGTGTCCCATACACTGAACAACACATGTTGCTGCCTAGACCCAAATGATTATGTGGAGTACTGTAATGCCTTATGGCATAGTGCAACTCTGCAGCAGTTGCCATTGTCCTACAGGTATATACACTGCTGTTGCATTGTATATGGGTGTTGTTCAGAACATGTCAGTACAGTAGGCCATATCTACCACCAGTAAGTTACTCCCTGTGTACACATTCTGCAATGACAGTATGTTAGAATGCAGCTGTCTGACATACCCTTCCAATACCCCCATCATGCTCTCCCCTGTGAGACCATGCATTTCACAGCAACAATACATGCACATGTACAGCATGCATTCAGGGTAGGTGTGTGCATGGTATATACCATCGCCATTACATACTTGATGTGTTGGCAAACATCTACATAAAACATACTCACCAGCTACAGGCTGCTGCCTTGTTATCCAGGAGGGACCTACATAAGAGGGTGAGAGAAGAAAGGTAAGTGGCCACGCCTGTGGCAGTGCTACAGGCTGAGTGCAGTATTACCATACATCAATGGTACATTCCCACAGTACTACCAAATCTGGACATCTGCTTATCACTACACTGCAACAACACAATATATCTTTGACATGTCAGATATGCATGTTCTACCTGTACCAATGGGGATGTTTACACAACAGTGGTCTACTGATGTGCTCTGTGTCCTTACCTGCATGCTTCTCGGCCTTTGTGTGGGTGACACTTACCACCACGATGTACAGCAGTTGTAGACTGTTGGGATGGGCAGGTGCCACGAGGCTGGCCATACACTCCTCCACACATGTCAGGGAGGTGGCATGGCCCCCGTGGCAAGGTGATCCCCCCAGACTTCAGCAGCACAGCGCCGGACATGGCGAAACAGGTCACTGTAATGATGACGAACCTGCTCATATGTGCGATTGTGATGTCTGACATCATTGACCCTGTAGAGTATGTTGTTTCACAGGGCAGACCACTCCTACAGCTCATGTGCATGCCTGTCAAACAGCACAGCATAATGCTGGATAATGTATGTGAACGATATCTCATTTTCTTCATTTGAGAATGTGGGCAAACATACATGTGCCATAGGGTCTGTAAGACATAAAGATGTACACAGGTCTGAGCAACTCAAAAAGCAAAGTTACCATAGTTCTTAATACACATCTCTGTCACCCCCCACCATATCAGCTTCAATTGACTGTGCACACAACTCATTAGTTATGGCTATGGTTTAACTAGCAGTTGGACAGATATTGTATTGTACCACACCTTCTGCTATGTGATTGTAGCCATGTCCCCTGTGTGGACAATATCATTGCTGGCCTGTTACACACTATTCACCTGCATGCCATTGTCAGGGCTACTATGGTTACATGTATGCCAGTGGTATGGCTAATCTGTGATTGCTGCACATCTGTTAGTCTATGTTATTGGGGATATCTGTGCATGGTGTTTGAGATGTATCAGAGTTGTGTAGACTATTACTACCACCATATGTTCTATAACAGTGACACAATAACATGTATATGTTCTATTGGCCAGCAGATCAATCTCTCCACAACCATCTGCCCATGATACCTGGCCACATCAGATGTGTGTCCCAACATGGGGCCTCCTCGTGTACTGTTACAGCAATACCAACAAGTGGAAACTCCCAGGGCATGTTGCCCCCCCCCCTCAGGGCACACAGACATGTTCCTGTCCCCTGGGCTCAGGTCTAGGGTCTGTGTCATACTGGCCTCCACAGACACATGAGGGATGTACTACATCAGACTGAAGGACACAGTACACATTCACAGGGCCAACATGCTTGTCCTGCTCAGTCTCCAGACCAGGCACCTTAAGGACATGGACTGCTGTTGTAAGTAGCATTGGGTGGGAGGCTTGTTCCCATTGTGGCCCTTTTGAGGCCCATGGGGTGTTCACATCACAGAACATATACACCATCCACGGTGTTTAGCCACCACATGTGTCACATACCACCCCTGTAGACTGTCCTCTATATCTATCACACCTGACCACCTCCACATGTGTAGCTGCCATACTTCCCCATATTCCCATTGCATACTTCACAGATGGGGGCTATGTGGTGCCAACAAGGGAATAACATATGACATACTCTTCTGTGGTGCACACACTGCCAGTTGTAGATATCTGTATGTATTGCTATGTGTACTGCTGCCTCAGACACAGCATGCATCACTGTGGTAGTAATATAGGGGACATGTCTGTACAGACATATATGTTTGTGTGTGTGTTTGTATTTATGTAGACATGTGCATATAGGTATATATATATATATATATATATATATATATATATGTGTGTGTGCAATATATGTGATATATATGTGCACATATATATGTATACACATGCGTTATTTATATATATATATATATATATATATATATATATATATATATATATATATATATATATATATATATATTTCTGGACATACATGCTGATATAAATATATATATTTATATATTACATATGTGACATATGTACACATATGCATACCTTTATGTGGAGTACATTCAGACATCAGCTCCACAATCTCACCACACCTTCCTGCACAGTTGCAATGTTCTGCCTTGCTCCAACATGGACAGGTGCCACATATGCAATTGGCCTGACATTAGTGGGGTATATGTAGATGCCTATTGCAGGTAACCGTGTTACACATCTATGGCACCCTGGCATGCTACAATACAGATTCACCTGAGTATCCTGCAACTGATGGCCTGTGTCTGCCACATGACCATCATAATATGACTGTTTGTAAGCTTGTGATCGACCAGGCCTCTCTATGTTTGATAGACACCTTCTAGCTTACATTTGTTTCATAGAACTAGCCAGTTTTTCAGTTGCAACACTCAAATCTGTTTCCTTGAGCTCAGCAGTTGTTCACGACTCGATTTAAGTGCTAATTAAGCTGCCAATTACTACAACACTCAACTTTCCTCAATTGTCTTGATGGACACAGTTTTTAGTACTTAATAAATAGGCACATATCCAGGCATGTGTAAAGGTCAAGTCCCAGTGTTTTCTCCTGTCTAGCTGCTGCATCTGGCCATCTTGGGGCAATGCAGCTATTGACCCATGAACACAGACAACCCTCTCCTCCTACCAACCAACAATACAACATGTGAGAGATGCAGTTATATAGCCAAACTGGAATCAAAGCTCTCTTCACCCAAGACTGGACTAGACAGTCAAGAGGGGTAGGTTAACACTTGTACCACACCACACTCACCACATAGTCCCTGAAAACCTACACCACCAAAACACACACATAGAAACACAAACACACACCTACATTTGAGTAGGTTCTCAGTAAACACCTGTCCAAGCAACATGGACCTCCAAAACAGAAATGCAAGCAACCTCCACACCCAACACAACCCAAATGATACATAGCCCACAAAGCCAATGTGCCACTCAACCACAGCACATAAGGCATAACAACAAACCCAACACTCTAGTCATAGCTGACTCTATAGTCAGGCACACTGATGTTCCACTCACCAGGCTACACAAGTTGAAAGTTGCTGTCAGCTGCCTGTATGGTGCCAGGAACCAACATATAATGCATGCACTCAGGTCACTCCACAACAAGTACAACTATGACACTGTCATTTGCCATGTGTGTGTGAATGAACTGGACCGTACCTCCCTGGACTACATGATAAGGGACATGGAGGAGCTGTCCAATCGTGTAGCCCAGGCAGGTATGACAATAGCCCTGTGTAGCATCTTGCCATCACCCAGAATGATACCACGGTACAATGACAAAATGATTAACATCAACAATTGGCTAAGTTTCTTGTGTCATTCTAAGGGGATCCAGTATCTGTCTGCCTGGAATATCATGATGGACAAACCACAATGCTTTGCCAGTGATGGCCTGCACCTGTCGCCCCTGAGATTCCTGGTACTGGCTAAGGCTGTTGACACCTCTATAGTGTCTTTCTTAGGCAGGGTTTAAATGGCAAATTCACCACCTTAACAGGTACAAGCAAGCAAAATCTGAGGGTATTGCTATTCAATGCTAGTAGTCTACACCTCAACATGCACTCACTCGAGGCACTCCTTAGAATGGAGAACATTGACATCTGTGCAGTGACAGAGACCTGGTTCAAGGATCCAGAGAGTACCCCTGTATTACCAGGCTTTAATTCATACCACACCTTTCGGCCACCTAATTTGGACCATAACACTTAAGGCAGAGGTGTGTCCATATTAATTGAGGATATCCACACCTCCAGGCTAGTTGCTCAGCATAATATATCCAAGATTATCCAAGTGCAACTATCTCTGGGCAAGGCCCCAATCCAAATTGTAGCTTGCTACTGATCACCCACCATGCCCCAGGATTTCCACTCCTCATTTCTTGATACTGTGGAAAATATTAGGGCACAGCCTAACACCCTCATAATGGGTGATTTCACATACCCCACCATTAACTGTGAAAAGTTGTCATGTACCAGCCCTTGTGCTCAACACTTTCTTGAATTCATCAATTCCAATGCCTTGGATCAACTTAGCCACACCCACACCAGGGCCAGCTATATCTTAGACCTGGTCATTACTAACATGCTAAACCAGTGATCTACACCACAGGTCAATTCCTCGTAGGTCAGATCTGAACACAAGCCCCCAACCCCCATTAGGGAATCCACCATTAATAATGTCTCCAAAGCCAGCTTCACACTTCGTAAGACAAATGTGGGAAACTGCACGACACCCATGCTGACAGACAATAGAGGTATGACTGCTGAATCCTACACAAATGCACTTTATAAACACTTACACAAGTGCATGGATCATGCAATCCCTAACAGAACAAAGATGCTATCCTCCAATGAAATGGAAGCCAATCTGGTGGTCCCCTGCCTTAAACAAACTCTACAACAGAAGAAATACACTGTTGCAAAACAAAGTAAAACCCCAAGATTGGTGGAAGTCCCTAGTCATCCTCAGTAAGAAGCTTGGATCCTTCATGGGGTCCTCCAAAGCTAGCTACATAAACAAAATCACCACTGATTCTGAGGATAACCACAAAGCATTCTATAGCTATGTCAAGACTCTCAACATCAACACTCACATCTGCTCTGTCTTATAGCACACATGCACTAAATATACAGAACCCACTGATATTGTTAACATCCTGGCAAATAGGTTCAATACTGCCTTTACCCCCCTCTCATACCCTAGGGGGCCCATCTCTATACTGGAAGAATGCAAAGTTCCTGTACTCATGGCTGCACAGGGAAGCACACTCTCCAAAGGCAAGAACACAACATCCATGGCACCTGACAACATCCCAGGCTGCGTTCTACTTGAACTACAAAACAAGCTGGCACACCACCTACGTACCATGTTCAGTCATAGGCTCATCTCAGGCTATCTGCCCACTGAATGGTGCAAAGCAATGGTTATCCCAGTCCACAAAGGGAGAGGAACCACAGACCACAGGACCTACCACCCCATTAGCCTGATGAGCATGGTCTGCAAGGCTATGGAACATATCGTCATGGAACCTATACACAATGACATTGGTAATCTCCAAACTCTGGACCTCACCCAGTTTGGGTTGGTAAAAGGCAGATCATGTCTCCGATACCTGATAGGCTTCTTGGAAGCAGTCAACAAAGCTGCATATGAGCATAAGGTGGTTCACACAGCCTATCTCGATCTCGCCATGCCATTCAACACAATACCCCACTCTGGAATTTTATAGAAACCCACTAAACTATGTATACATCCGTATGTGACAAGATGGGTTGCCAACTGGCTCATTGACAGACACCACACTGTGAAGATAGCAGACTCCAAGCCCAACATCAGGCCAGTAACAAGTGGAGTACCACAGGGTTCAGTGCTGGGTCCTCTCCTGTTTGGTATCTACTTCTCTGACGTACATGCTAACACAGAAGGTCTTTGGCTAATGAAGTTCACAGATGACTGCAAACTAGGAGTCATACTCGACACTCCAGACAATGTGGACATCCTACAAAAGGGCCTCGCTGGGACACATGGCTGGTGTCAAAGCCGTGGGCTGAAGGTGAAGGCCAGCAAGTGCATTGTCATCCCTTTTGGTGAAAGCTCTGAAACCCATGAGCTAACACATAGGCAGTAGTCAATCTAACACCAAAAGTGTGATAAGAGACCTTTGGACACAGGTGGACTGTAGTCTCTCCTTTGATAATTACATCGCCAGAGTAGTCAGGGAATCCTTCTACAAAGCACACCTCATCACAAAGGGTTTCTCATCCAGGAAAAATAGGCCATTGTTCCACTCTAGCCATCACTCATTAGACCCATTATAGAGTACAATGCTCCTATTGGTATGCACCTCACAAGACATGTACAACAGCTGGAATGGCCACACAACTACCTCACATGGAGGATTACCAACCTCAAACAGATGCCCTACACACACCATGTCATTAAACTGCAGATTTACTCTGTCGCATATCACCTACTCAGAGGCAATTGCTGCCTAACATAGACAGCTATGTCACACCCAGTGCTTTTGGACATGCTCCACTTAAAGTTATCCCAATCCCTCTGAGCTGCACGCTGTACAGACCTACATCTTGTCACCACAATAAACACCACATGCTGGAGGGATACAGTCTGGTCCCGGATACTTCCCATACTGTGGAACTAACTACCTATCTATATCCAGCAATGCTCCTCAGTAGCACTCTTCTAGTCAAATCTGGATGATTGGCAGGGAGATAGGGATTTCACACCAGGGATCACTCTGGTGACTCTGCTCGACAGTGGCACAAGAGATTAAAGATCTTGGGTGGAAAAAGCCAGGGTTACTGTTGGCTAGGCTTCTACAGGCCCTAGGGCCAATAGCCTAGTACCTACCTCCAAATCTATGCACCTATGATGGCATTACGTCTGCCACCAGCTATTGGCCATGTAATATGCATACTTTCAATTACACAACACACACTATGATGGCTTACATCCTATCTGTCAATGCTGACCTGCACAGTTAAGGGCTATGGCACAAGGACAGACACTATTGTCCATCACAGTTGTTCAGCTGAACATCATCACAACAACACATGATGGCACATATAGCTATTTCAAACTTATCTATCCCATTATGATGGACCAGGTACTACATTCGATTACATGTATATGTACTTCACATACCTCTTGTTGGACAAATGTCTAGCTGAATAGCAGCTGGCTGGCTATGACTTATGCTTGTAGTTTGCAGAGCTTTTTTTTGGTTCTGGTTCTGGTTCCGATACTGGTTCTGGTTCTGGTACTGGTTTTCTCGCTCTCTCTCCTTCTCTCTCCAGTAAATGGATTGAGCTGCTTTGAATAGATTGCATCCTGGCTTTAGTAGGTGATGCACATGATCAGGTGATGGCCGCTGCACCAATCCGTGTCCTCCACTTACTAACTGCATGCAGCTTGCTGTGTAGTACTTCCAATTACCACTGCCATGGCAACCAGCTACTATATAGCCCTACATCATGTGGGCTTGGTCCCTTTACCTTTCCTGTATGATGGACATCCTTGTGTGTGTGGGCAGTGGGCATCAGTGTTACATACGGCAGGTAGCAATATCTCTTACAGGAGAACCAGCATACTCAGGCCAGCTACATATTTTTAGGTGTTTCCAGAACTACAGACAGAGTGTGAGTAGAGTTGTGCTATCCTTTGTATAGTACTGGTGATACATGGTGTGTGTGTACATATTTGTCTACCTTGGAATGCAGTCTGTCTGCATAGCTCTCAACTGTGAGCCTATCCTATTGGTGGCCGGAGCTGTGCCTACCATGTTTTGTCTGTCCACTGCACAGGTCCTGTGTCAGATATTTTACTGGCAAAGTGTGTGTTGAGTGCTATCAGTACAAGTCTACATCCATTGAACTTTCTAACATAAATCCCCTGACTAAGGGTATGTTGCAGACTATCCTATAACACCAGCGACTTGCTGAGTGCATGGCAACAGTTGCAGATATAGGCCTGTATTCCAGCCTCTGTCCTACACCTACATACCAAACTTTGTGTGGGTATCACAGGTGAGCTGACTTAAGGTATCTGGATGTACAGTACCATACACTTCACCTATATTTGCATTACGTACATTAAGTGGGTTGATGCAGGCCTATTGCCTCCTGCCATACAGAGTGTTCTGTTTGTCAGTGGGCTTGTGATGGTGTTGGTTATGGCTTGTTATGTAACAATTACATCCCATTTGGTCAGCTGACATCTTTACCACCTATTGAATCTGTACAGAGTACACATGGGCTGCAGAACTGTATACCTGCATTACTTACTATTCATTGTTTGGTATCCTGGGGCCCAGTCTGTCATTAATATTGTCACATCTGCAGGGCTTGGCATGAACAGCAACAGTTGTGGTCGTTTCCAGAATACTGTATTAGTATACCTGCTTCACATTTGCATTACCCTGTTTATATGGATGTCAGTGTCTGAACAGCTACATGACATGGCATCTAGAACTGTTATCATACACAAATAAAGGTGTTCCATTTATACAAACCTGTGTGTGGTGTTTTTTCCTATAACCTCTCTGTGGGTATATGTTGCAGGCGACAATTGTCATTTGTATAGGTGGCCCATACAGTGTCCGGGTGTTCAGGTGTTAACTGTAGGCATAGTGGCTGTTCCATATTGTGAGCACCTTCTACATATTTATCTTAATGTACATATCTCTGAGTGTGTATGTGTAGTCACATGTATATCTATGTGTACAATATATATATATATATATATATATATATATATATATATATATAAAAAACTATATTGTATCTGCATATATGTGTCTGTATATATTTACCCTGGGGCTGTTGATGGCTTCCACATTTTACATTTTCTATGGGATCCAGACTGTACTGCATGATATGTTAGCATTTCCAGCCAGACATTGTGTGTGTGTGTGTGTGTGTGTGTGTGTGTGTGTGTGTGTGTGTGTGTGTGTGTGTGTGTGTGTGTGTGTGTGTGTATATATATATATATATATATATATATATATATATATATATATATATATATATATATATATATCCAACCACAGATAATAGTATTCCCAGTGGTATAAATACCTCTCTGCTTACGATAAAAAGTATAATGAAAAGTCCAAATAACAAAGCTGAGAGGTAACCAAAGCACACGTAGAAATCCAGCATAAAATATGCGATAAATGAGAAATTGACCACGATATAAAAGTATAAAATCTTGTTTATTACAAAAATAACTGGTAAGCACTTTCACCGTAGCTTCATCAGACCGTTAAAATTTGAACTCATGCTTCACACAATTTATAAACTCCATTTGATGACTCGAACAAAGTAATTAAACCATTTAAAGGAACATCACAAAGTACATCTTATAGTATACATTGCAAAGTATTATTAAAACATTATCTATCACAATAAATTCTGTTTAATATATATAGCGCTTACTTTTCATGATGCTAATACTATATAACATGCACTTTGAATGTTAAATGGTCTATATACTAGTTTTGTTAAAACTAGTAATATTAAATTCTCAATTCATTATTTAAAATACCCATTGCTACAGTGCATAATATAACAATGAAACACTAAAAAAATATTATATTGAAGAACTCCTATCATGTAACGTTAATACTCATAACATAGTCCAATATAAACCACTTTTCATAACTTTAAAATAAATCTACTCTCATTAACCAAGACGTATAAGCGTAAATAATGCATCAAATAAATGTTCGACCTTAAAACAACTTATTATGTAATATGCATACAACTATGAGATATACATATACTACTAATAGCAAGGGAGCTGGTGTTACTTATAATACTTATAATCAGATACGACTCAAACTGATGCTAATAATATCAATAGTGTTTATAATTTGGACTTGCTGCCTCTAATAAACGACCTAATAAGATGGTATAACTATATGTACATAAAATTAGTCCAGTATACACAATTATCAATGAAAAAAGGGGGATCTCATTAAAAAATATCACATGGACATAATAATATCACTTAAACTCCGTTTTTTAAAAAAACATTTAAAAAAGAATAGAAACATCAACTGTATCAATTACTTAAAGGTAATATATAGCATTTGCCATTCTCATTTAACTTTCAACCGTCTAGCTCTAAGTATTGGTTTAAGGGAGGCCCTCTCGTTGAGACCCTTACCTTTATCAGCCCGTAACCTCATAATCCAATCAATTTCTCTACATTCGGTAGTATTACAGATGTTCCCTTTTCTAACTGAAGGAATAATATGGTCTATAGCCATAAATTTAAACTTATGGTTATTTCCTTCACTAGCTACATATTTTGCTAGGGCATTGGCATTATACCCAATCCTTATGGCATAAAGGTGCTCCCTAATCCTAGTGCGGAGCATCCTGTTAGTTTTGCCAACATAGAATGCTTGGCATTCTTGGCAAACTGCCAAATATACTAGATTTTCTGTATTACATGAGGCTGTAACATGAAAATAGAAAATAGGACCTGTTTCAGAATGAATAAAAAAGTTGCCTGTGAAAATGTAATCGCAATATCCACACGGCCCACATGGCCATGTTCCTGTATAGTCGTGAACCATATTATTACTATTAGGGTAGAATAATAGCCTTTTCAAATTTGGTTTATTCCTATATTGGAAACTAGGTTTATCACCCACTATTAATTTAATATCCTCATTACTAGTTAGGATGCACCAATGCTTGTTGACTATGTCCATCACTATCTTCCTATCATTCGTATAGCACATAGGTACTTTCACTAGTTTATGTTCATTCTCCTTCCCTGATGGATTATATATTTGCTCAGAGAAATATGGCAATGCCCTATTGAGTCTCAAATCCTCTATATTCAATAACCCTTTATTGATTTCTACATCTGTATAGCCACGTTGTATCAACCTATATTTAAAATTATTGATTTCCTGTCGGAAACCTTGTTCCAATGCATTTAACTGTGAAATTATCATACTCTGCCCTTTTATGATGTTATCAAATATATATTGGGGGTGCATACTAGATCTATGTAGGACGGTGTTCCTGTAACAAGATTTACGATGCACTCCTGTATTAACTTGATATCCATAACCCTCTCTACAAATACATCTAAGTAATGGATCTTAGTATCTGAGAACTCACAAGTAAACTTCAAATAGGGAGTCATGTTATTAATTGCTGTGATATAATTAGTGAAATGCTCTCTACTACCCTGCCATACAAAGAAGATGTCATCTACAAAACGTCTATAAAATCGTGCATGTTCTAGGTGTAGAGTATGCCGAAATAATATTTCTTCCTCCCATTCAGCTAAAAACATGTTGGCGTAGCTATTGGCACAGGACATGCCCATAGCTACGCCATCACGCTGCTTGTAGATATCATCTTCATACACAAAAACATTGTTTTCCAAGATAACTTCAACAAACATGGCTATAAGATCCACTTTCTGTTCTGTATATAAACTATGTTTTGATAGATAATGCTTAATGGCCTCTACACCTGCATTATTAGGAATAATGGTAAATAAAGATTGTATGTCAAGGGTTACAAACAATGTCTCTGGAGTCATAGGATTGTAACTAAAATATTGATATAAATCCAGGAGGAATTGTTTAGTATCTCTAAGTATAAATTCATTGTCATCTATTATAGGTCTCACAAATTTTTCAACGTATAGAGACAGTGGTTCCATGCTCCAACCACCTCCTGAGACTATAGGTCTCATAGGAGGGTTAGTGCCATGTTTATGTACTTTGGGTATTCCATTAATAATGGGTATCAAAGGATGTTCCACATATAGACATTTTGCCAATTCAGAATCTATACAATGTGTATTTAGCAACTCTGTTACCATATATTCTAACTTGAGTTTAATCTCATCTAAATGTCTTGGAGTAATGACGACATAATATTTATCATCACTAAGCATCTCCTTCATAACTCTATTGTAGTGTGTATAGTCCATTATTAAAAGTGGTCCTCCCTTATCAGCTGGTCTAAAAACAATGCTGTTATCAGATCTTAACCTATCTAATGCCTTTCTTTCATCATATGTAAGGTTATTATGTCTATATTTATGAAATTTGCAATTAATAGAAAAATGTTGATATGTATCATCTTCCACTATTTTATAAAATGTCTCTACAGAAGGATGATTTAGTGGTACATAGTCACTAGGTCTCTTTAACTGCTGTCGATTTTCACTTTTATCTGTGCCAAATTGATATCTCAACATCACATTCCTAATAAACAGTTTAATATCTGTCAACGCTTGTGTTAATTTACTATTTTCTGTTGGAATAAAATTCAAACCCTTGTTCAGGACATTAATTTCATATTGATCCAGAACTCTACTAGATATATTCCAGATCAAGTTGTTTTCTTCTGATTCCACATTTTTTGAGAGTTTGTTTTGGTTGCCATTCCTCTGATAATTTCCGTTTCTGCCGCCCCCGGCTGGCAGAATGATCTCTTTTGTCCCCCCTCCCCATAGTAATGGGAAGGGGGAAACTTGGAAAAATTGCTCCAAGTGTGTGTTCATTGCATCCCTCCACAGAAGATCTATTATACCCAGGGATCTTGGGACGCACCACTAGAGATAGTTTACCAGGGGAAGAATGTGGATTGATCGTCACAGTCTCTCTATTATTCACAGATGAAGGAATTACCTCGATGTCAGTGGAACAGGTAGAGATTTTATCTGTAGAGCTATGTGGCCTTTTTATATATAAAAAACTATATTGTATCTGCATATATGTGTCTGTATATATTTACCCTGGGGCTGTTGATGGCTTCCACATTTTACATTTTCTATGGGATCCAGACTGTACTGCATGATATGTTAGCATTTCCAGCCTGACATCATGTGTGTGTGTGTGTGTGTGTGTGTGTGTGTGTGTGTGTGTGTGTGTATATATATATATATATACATATATATATATATATATATATATATATATATATATATATATATATATATATGTGTATATATATATAGCTACATATATAGAGATATCTAAGGATATGAGTGTAGATGTAGGCATTTGCATGTATATATTCATATATATATATATATGTCTACATATATCTATAAGTTGCATGTGTTTAGATATTACATTATTTACAAATACACATACATATACCTAATTAACTACATTTCCTATACTGTTGAATGACTGTGCTGGATGATATGTTTGTGATAACATCAGCTTTATATATATCTTCCATGGCTTAGTGGTAAATCACATTGGCTGTGGTCTATAGAGTCCTGGGTTTGAGCTTTGCTGAGGTCATTTATTTTGTTGCTGGGCAGAACAAGGGCCATTGGATGCAGAGTGATTAAGGCACTTTTAAGTAGTTGTGAGTGGGTTTGAGCAGGTTTGCGTGACGGTAAGCACTGCTAACCTCTGGTTACAGTTTCTTACACTCAGTTAGCTTCTACTTTGCTTAATCTGTGTGGGCAATGCTTACCCCCATGCATACGCACTTAGACATGCTTACTACCGCTTATTTGTGCTTATAAGTGCTGACTAGTGCCTTATTCATTATGACACTGACACTTCACATGTGCATTTCATGCAGTACTCCAGTTCACATCTAAATGTTATTATGTAGGTGATAGGCAATAAGTTGTTAAAATATGTTCATATACTGATTTCACATGGAAAATGATATGTGCTGTAGTGGGACTCGAACTGGGAATACCTGTTTATTAGGCGGATGCTCTAACCACTACACTATTGCTGTATTCCTTTGTTTGCATATATATTCCTTGTTATCCGCTTCAGCCTTTTCAGTTGCTTTAACCGTAGCTAAGCGATGGGCAAACTTGTGCACCTACAGTTAGCTGTACTTGGGGTTTTAAAAACAATAAATGAAAGGGTTTCTGCATTTTATTTAAATGTACTGTTGCTGTTGAACACATGGGGACTGTTGGTAGGGATATGCAGACATTTATGAGTGGTCTCGCTCATTTATTAATGCATTCTTCTGTTCTACTTTGCAGGGGCATGTTTATTCTGAGAGCTCTGCTCTCAAACATGCCCCCTGCACTCGCCCACGCTCCATGTAGCATTAGGAGTTCCGGCAGTGCGCCTTCATTAATATGCATGGCGAGCTGCCATCCTACTATTAAACTGCCGCTTCTGTGCATGACTAGATTAGTCCTGCATGGAGGATTAGTAAATCCAGGGGCATGTTTCATCTTCCGTTCTTATATGTAAACACATCTGCTTCTGAGTTTGCATGATGTATATGGTGAGCACACCTTTTTATCATTATTAAGGTACACAAGGTGGATGCACATATATGTGAACGTTATTTTTTGCATTGCATTAGCATCTAATATTGTTTAAAATGTGATTTACATAACATTCATTTAATCAGTTTGTATTCTATTTCTGTCTTTGCTGTGTTAATTACTTATTATTATACAGTAGATAATTCTGCCAGAGACACTGTGGAACTTCTACTGCCTGATATCAGAATATAGGTGGCCTCTTATTATGATGGCAGCAATCAAGACACACAGGCTGGGGGTGAAGAGGGTCAATATGTCACTGAGATTGCACCTCTCACATCTTCTGCCCATATTTCAGACATAGTATGCCTAAGCATACCCATGACATGGAGATTTCAAACACAGGATAACTTGAGGGTAACACAGTTGATCAGAGTAGTGTGGTTATTCCAGTTGTGGAACTGGTTGATTCTCCCAGTAGCCATCATGAAGTCATAGTACCAAACATACTGATTGGTAGAGTTGCTCAGAGGAGACCTTCTGTTTACTCTCCTCCTGATGTTGGCACGTCAGTAGGTGACATACTATCTATGTGTAGGGCCATCATGGAGACACAGACACAATCCATCCAGGACCTTGGAAGAGATAGTGTGAGTACTAAATTGTGTGCATTCTGATGTATAAGACTCCCTAAACCATGTGAGTAACTCCTTGGGCAGGACGAATGACACACTGGATTGGGCAATATCTGTAATGGGATGTCTGCCGGGAGAGGGGCAGTATCCACATGGCCGGAGAGTCACTAAATCATCAAGTGTTAGTTGACTTGTCCATACAAGATTCCACTCACATAGTGGCACTGCTTCCACTGCTTCAACAGTGATTGTGGTGTCCACACCCAGATATGCTATGTCATGTGATCATTGTTCTGGACATAGTGATGAGGACATCTCATCCAGCAGACATCGATCATGTTCAGGTAGCATACTGATGTCTAGCTATGACTATGGATGTAGCAGTGCAATTCCTGGCAGAGGTGATTCTCATGGTCAGGGGTGACAATACTGAACTGACTACTCTATCTTGCATGGCTAACACCTGTCCAACATGTCACGATATAGTGCTAGCACAGTACTTGATTGTGCTCATGAAGATATACACATTCAAAAAAAATTGCCCATTCTAACTTACACACAAGCTATCTTAACAATACAGTTAACTTATATATATATAGTTCTTACTACTGGCCCTGATAATTGTATATTTACTACATACATATTTGTTACTTGCACACACTCCCTTCTTTGGCATCAAACTTGCTATGCTGTACCCCCCCCCATCTTGTGTATGCGATAAAGACTTTTCCTTGCCCTTTGTACATTTCTTTTTGACTTAAGGTTGCATATATGTCTGATGCACAGGGTGGATAGCTAATGCTTGCTTATTCAGATGCTTGGTTTAATGTAAATGCATTGCAGAAGAAATGTTTTTATTTACCATTCCTGTGATTGATTTTTTATGAACTTATTGACTCTCATAGTATTTGTGTTAGTATTCTTAGTAATGTAGTCAAAGTAGATATTCAAATCCTGCTTATTGCTATACTTATGCAAATGGTGCGACTATTGACCTGCTCACTGGTTTACATAGAGTGGTCAGCTGAAATGCTTGATGCACAGTATTGGCCAAATTTAAAGATGTATATTACACATGTCATTTATAAGCTATTACTGACATTACTGTACAACCTGAGACATGTTTAGCTTAGACACATATAAGTATTTGCATAACAGAGGGGATTTAGTCTGATTCTAACAGAGCACAAACATGGTTAAGTAAAGGTTTTGGACATTTGCAGGAATCAGTTTTACTATTTGTATTTGTTTAGGATCTTAGGTTTTTATTTAGGTAGTCAAAGTGTGTGCGTTGTCCTTTTCCTCTTAGCCTGAGCTATGGCATATTGTGCATACCTACATCTGTCAGCACCATCTGGAGCTGGTGGTTCTCCCTCAGACTTCTCATCTCTATTTGCTGAAACCGCTGGCCTGCTTTTGTCCTGGAAACTGTGGTCACGCCCCTTATTGTCCTTGTTGAAGCTGTTTATTGAGAATTATATTGTGCAACATGGCACAGACTGTGAGCATTTTGGCAGAGGTGGCTGGTGTCCAGACACCAGAAAATTGATTTAAAAAAGCCAAATACACATTCTATAATATTCCTAGTTTGGGCATTGGCATCATTGTATCATTGCTCAGTGGAGTTGTCTGGGTTTCTCATGAGTGTGACGAGCCTGGGTTCCAGTGCATAACCTCCAGCTCCCACTAAATGCTCTTGTGGAAAGCCAACCTTAGCAAACCTTGTGTACAGCTCACAGTTGTGACATATGGGGTAGTCATGAAAACCACCTGGGCTAGCAGAGACCATGTAGATTACCCTTTGGGCATTACAGGCAACCTGACAGTTTATAGAGTGTATCATTTCCTGTTAACATACCACATTCCCTGTTCACCTGTTGGGGATTTTACTTGTGTGTGTGAAATCTATGTCCTCCAAAACTTCAGGGAAGTGTGCTATTGCATAAAATTGCAAAAAGAGAAATCCATGGTATCCCCTGAAGTCTCAGAAAAACCCAGTATGCAACCTATCCTGGATTCAAAACAAACCAAGAAGAAACTTTGCAGTGTGGAGGTTGTGATGTATACTCCTAACTTATGTTATGCACTTAGTTCACTTAATAAAAATTGAACTGTAAAATATAACTGTAAAATATGTGCTACAAACTGATCAAAAAGAAAATAGTAGGTAGACCACAGTTGAGTTAAAAATTGAATATCATTTATTGAAACAAAAAACAAGGGATCCTAAGCATAATGAAAAGCATCGAAAACATTCCTTATTTATGTATAATCAAGTTGTTTGGAGCAAGGGAGTAGTTACAGAGGGTGGATCTGTTAAGAGCAATAAAAGTATTGAAAAATCATTTCTTTAGCCAAGTCTCCATTCCCCCTTAACACCACAGTGTAATCAGAGACTGCTAATTAAAATTAAATCTAGAAAGCTAAAGACAAATTATAATCTAAGGCCAGTTTATTAACTAACACTTTGCATAGGCTAATCCAAAGACTAAAAACACTCAGAAAAAATAAAACAACTATAAAACAAAAATATCCAGGCTGTAATCCAAATAAAAGGGTGATTATCTGTAGTACATTTTTATTAAGCACTTTTGGCTATGCACAGCGTAGCCTTCATCAGAATACACTGCAAAACACATATTGCTTTATTAAATAAAATTCATTGACCAATCATAAAGATAAAACAATTAATTAGTAAACCAACTCCCACTACACTGCCCATTAACTCTTAAAAACATATTGTAGGTATGTATTCTACACAAACACAATCACCAGTTCATCTCTTAAAACATGTTCTGTTTAAAAGACATTCAAAATTCATCACTAAATGTAAGTATAATATTTATTTCTTGCTTATTCTTTCCTGCAAAACTGGGACAATGGAAATACTTTCATTTAGACCTGGGGGAAACATTGCTGCTGTTCTAAATTGCCATTGTGTTTCTTTTTTCTTTAATGTATTTTCCAGTCTCCCCCTCTTACATTTAATTTCACGTGTTCCACAATTCCAAATGAAATTTTGTAAAAGATGTACATAATAGCGAGTACTTGTATAATGCACACGTTTTTTTGTTTTTAATGTCATTAATATGCTCATAGATCCTACATTTAAGTGTGCGCTCTGTTTTTCCTAAACAGAATGCTGTGCATGAATTGCGCAGAGCTATATACACAACACCTTTAGTCAAGCAATTCCCATTTACAAATACTATCTTAGTTTTCAACCTGTTGTGTAAAACTACAGATTGCTCTTTATGCATATAACAACATTGTTTGCACATTCCACATGGTCTAGTACCCCTACTGTTCACCTTTCTGGATTCTATCTTACATTCAAGGAGACTCTTAATATTATGCCCTGTCTTGTTGACAAATCTAGGACCCTCTCCCAACTTCTTACATATTTCTTCGTTAGTTTTAAAGATTGTCCAGTTCTTATTAATGATCCCCCTAAATTCCTTGTTTGTGGAATTATATTCAAGTACACAAGCCCTTTTATATTTGTCATTTTCCTTACTCTTTTCCATGTTGCTGTTTTGTAGTCCTACCCCTTATAGGGGGAGATAATCAATACCGCACTTGTGTTGTACTTCTGAAATAATTTCCTCAACCAACTGTTTAGGGTACCCTCTCTCTTCAAACATACACTGTAGTTTATTTAGCTCTCCTTGTAAATCATCATAATGGGGCATCATTCTTGCAACCCTCACTGCCTGTCCCTTCACTATGCTTCTTTTTTGAGCTGTAGGGTGATTGCTCCCATAATGTAAGCATGTATTACAGAATGTAGGTTTCCTATATATACGTGATCGGAATCCACCCATATAATTAATAATTTGTACATCCAGATAATTAATACTGGTAAAATCATAGTTAAAGGTAAACTCTAAGAAGTCTGTGGTTTCACCTATGTATTTCATGAAGTCAGAAATCTCTTCTTCAGTGCCCTTCCATAGGACAAATATATCATACAAAAACCTGGAATATAATTGTATTTTGTCCCAATAGGGGCTGTTGAATATATGGCAAGATTCCCATCCAAGGAGTGCTATATTGGCATAGACAGGGGCACAAGCTGCCCCCATTGCAACACCTCTAATCTGCTGATAATATTCCCCATCAAAGAATGAAGCTGTTGTCTAAAATCAAACTCATAATTTCACAAATGAAAATAATCTTACTGTGCTCTAACTTGGAAAAGTTGAATAGAGCTTCTTCAAAAAATTCCAAGCCTTGCATCTTAGGTATCGCAGTAAATAAGTTGTTCATGTCGATTGTGAGGAAAATCATATTCTCTTGCCATAACTCCTTTTTTATATTACCCAGAAATTCCCATGAATCTTTAACCAAGTGTTCGCTGTCATTGATAACATGTTTGACCCAGAAGTCTATCAGTACTGCTAATTGATAAGTTTTAGAATTGTTTGTTGCCACAATAGGTCTAAACAGTTGTTTATCTATATTTTTATGTAATTTAGGGATTCTAAAAAAAAATGGAGACACTTATGACCAGGATTTTCCAGTATTTCACCGCTCATGAAGAACAGCACATGACAGATGAAGGTGGGGGGACACTACCAGTATTAACTCAAATTCAGGAAGAAAAACAAACAGTAGGAAATGACTTAGCATTAACCACAGATGGACAGCCCATAGTGAATACTATGGATGGGTTTACCATCTATAATTATACTGAGCAAACTGTCACTGAAATGCATTTCAAAACTGTTTTCTAAAGGTATTAAATTTGTGCCCCAAACTCGAGCCAACATGGTAGACAACATCACAGAATTTAAATTGTACACTAGAAA
Source organism: Protopterus annectens (assembly GCF_019279795.1). Lineage (NCBI taxonomy): Eukaryota > Metazoa > Chordata > Ceratodontiformes > Protopteridae > Protopterus > Protopterus annectens. Next base: position 328,849,106 of record NC_056735.1, read on the forward strand.
ACTGAACTTTGACATCCTGTTTTCAGATAATATTCCCACTGTAAAAAACAACAGGGACATCCCTTTTAGAGGAAGTGTGTTTAATCCTCCTCTTCATCCATTAATTGATACTTTTGAGAAAATAGTATCGGAAGAGATGTATGAGGTACAAGAGAGAAATACATTGAAGAAAGTAAAGTGGAATTTAAGTAAGGAAGAATTTAAGTTGTTAATGGAGTTGAGGAAAGATGACACTATTTGGGTTATGACCCCTGACAAGGGAGGGACTGTTGTGTTGTTCAACTCTACAGAATATTCAGAAGTTATGCAAAATTTATTATTTGATGAAGAAACTTATGCTTTAGTTTTCCTTAATCAAATTAATATTTCTTATGCACATATTAATTCATATTTAGAGGAATAATTAATAAATAACAGAATAGAACAAGAACTTTATGATTTTCTGTATGTAAGGGACCCCAAAATCCCTATTTTTTTCGGAATCCCCAAAATACATAAAAATACAGATAAACCACCATTTAGACCTATTGTGGCAGCAAACAATTCTAAAACTTATCCATTAGCAGTACTGATAGACTTCTGGGTCAAACATGTTATCAATGACAGCGAACACTTGGTTAAAGATTCATGGGAATTTCTGGGTAATATAAAAAAGGAGTTATGGCAAGAGAATATGATTTTCCTCACAATCGACATGAACGACTTATTTACTGTGATACCTAAGATGCAAGGCTTGGAATTTTTTGAAGAAGCTCTATTCAACTTTTCCAAGTTAGAGCATAGTAAGATTATTTTTATTTGTGAAATTGAGTTTGATTTTAGACAACTTCATTTTCTTTGAGGGGGAATATTATCAGCAGATTAGAGGTGTTGCAATGGGGGCAGCTTGTGCCCCTGTCTATACCAATATAGCACTCCTTGGATGGAATCTTGCCATATATTCAACAGCCCCTATTGGGACAAAATACAATTATATTCCAGGTTTTTGTATGATATATTTGTCCTATGGAAGGGCACTGAAGAAGAGATTTCTGACTTCATGAAATACATAGGTGAAACCACAGACTTCTTAGAGTTTACCTTTAACTATGATTTTACCAGTATTAATTATCTGGATGTACAAATTATTAATGATATGGGTGGATTCCGATCACGTATATATAGGAAACCTACATTCTGTAATACATGCTTACATTATGGGAGCAATCACCCTACAGCTCAAAAAAGAAGCATAGTGAAGGGACAGGCAGTGAGGGTTGCAAGAATGATGTCCCATTATGATGATTTACAAGGAGAGCTAAGTAAACTACAGTGTATGTTTGAAGAGAGAGGGTACCCTAAACAGTTGGTTGAGGAAATTATTTCAGAAGTACAACACAAGTGGGGTATTGATTATCTCCCCCAATTAGGGGTAGGACTACAAAACAACAACATGGAAAAGAGTAAGGAAAATGACAAATATAAAAGGGCTTGTGTACCTGAATATAATTCCACAAACAAGGAATTAAGGGGGATCATTATATAAGAACTGGACAATCTTTAAAACTAACCACGAAATATATAAGAAGTTGTGAGAGGGTCTTAGATTTTTCAACAAGACAGGGCATAATATTAAGAGTCTCCTTGAATGTAAGATAGAATCCAGAAAGGTGAACAGTAGGGGTACTAGACCATGTGGAATGTGAAAACAATGTTGTTATATACATAAATAGCAATCTGTAGTTTTACACAACAGGTTGAAAACTAAGATAATATTTGTAAATGGGAATTGCTTGACTAAAGGTGTTGTGTATATATATAGCTCTGTGCAATTCATGCACAACATTCTATTTAGGAAAAACAGAGTGTGCACTTAAAAGTAGGATGTATGAGCATATTAATGACATTAAAAACAAAAAACAACAAGTGCATTATACAAGCACTCTCTATTACGTGCATCTTTTACAAAATTTTCATTTGGAATTGTGGAACAAGTGAAATTAAATCCAAGAGGGGGAGACTGGAAAAACACATTAAAGAAAAAAGAAACACAATGGCAATTTAGAACAGCAGCAATGTTTCCCCCAGGTCTAAATTAAAGTATATCCCATTGTCCTAGTTTTGCAGGAAAGAATAAGCAAGAAATAAATATTATTCTTACAATTAGTGATGAATTTTGAATGTCTTTTAAACAGAACATGTTTTAAGAGATGAACTGGTGATTGTGCTTGTGTAGAATACATACCTACAATATGTTTTTAAGAGTTAATGGGCAGTGTAGTGGGAGTTGGTTTACTAATTAATTGTTTTATCTTTATGATTGGTCAATGAATTTTATTTAATAAAGCAATATGTGTTTTGCAATGTATTCTGATGAAGGCTACACTGTGCATAGCTGAAAGCACTTAATAAACTTTGCTTAGGCTGACCAACTAATCAAAACTTTATTAAGAAACTAACTAAAAAATGACTCAATAACAAAAAGATCTACCAATAGACATCTACCACAATAAATATTAATAAATAAACAACTTGCTTTCATATCAAGTAAATACTTCATCAGGTTTGTGTATAAAAACAAATCATAATTTGAATGAACACGTGTATAGATACGCAACTGAAAACCTAAGTAGGATGAAAAAACAAAAAATAATTGCTAAGCTGGAAATAGAGTGATAAATGTCAAAAATAAATAAAAATAAAGCACTAAGGCCATAGGGATCTGTTAAAGTGTTGCATCTTACTAAGAAAACATTTAGTTTGAGTCTGTAATAGTGCACTCAAGAGTAATTGCAACCTTTAAAACAGAAAAAGAAGACTAGGCCCATGCACATTGTATGCACTATCAGACTTTCACTGCCTAAAAGGAAACAATGTAGCAAAAGTGTTCAGTTTAAAATCTAAAGAAGCATTTATTGTGGAGCCATAAAAAACGATTCATGTATACATAAGGCACCTAAAGTATGTGCTTTATAACATTGTAAGGTAGTGCTAAAAGAAGTAAACAGTGTGTGATATCTGTTTTTAAAACACAATATAAGCAAGTAATTTCAGCATTAATCAGTCCCATATCAGTCTTTTAATAGTCTTTTAAACAGTGGGGCAGTTTTCTGAGATCTAGTATGCTTTTTATGGTGCATTAATAATTAATCCCCGGTTTTCTAAAAGAGTTCAGTTTCAGCTGCCACAGTAGTTCACGTTTTTCTAAAAGATCAATTATGTCTCCTTTCAGTTCCAAAAATTTGAAATTTAAAGCCATTGTGTAGCTGCAGCCAGTGCTTTATTTTTGCACTTCAGAAAGATGGGCCGAAATCCTTATTTTAAGTCTGTTGAGCATTTTCCCCACATAAAATGATGCACAGTCATTGCAGCTAGCCGTGAAAACCACCTGCACTGAGTTACAGTCACCACCTGTGTTGGTTTTAATAATTTTCTTTAAATAAGGGCAGAAAACATGTCTCCCTCCTGTATGTGCTGACAAAAGACACAGTTGGCTCCACACTTATTGGAGCATGTATCCAGTGGTCTGGGTCTACCTTCAACCAAACTCCTGATGTTCCTGGCTTTCCTATACACAAAGGCAGGAGCTTATCCAAGGATGTCCATTAAATTATGAGCTTTCAGTACTTATGGCTCAATTCTCTCTGATAACATTAATGATGATGTAATAGTCAACAGCAAAAGCAAGATACAACTGTCTTTATATTTCTTGTCCACAGATTTATTTTTAATTCCTGTATGGTTCTTGCTCTCTTCTCTGTGGATAATAGGAAACAGATATGCTCTCTTGCATGTTGTAACATTGCATTTAGAAAATGGTGTAATATTCTAGAAGCTGAGGCTGGTGACACCCCTAATATATGCCCTGTGGGTGACTGTAAAGTACCTGTACCTAGTATACTTAGTGCTATACATACCTTTGTTTCCACAGGGATAGGTTCTCCATGCTTTCCCTGGTGCCTCAGGTCAGGGCAGCAGAGGTTGCATATTTCCTCTAGCATTTCCCTGTCTACCCTGCTTCACTTTGCAATTTCTGTGTTATGCAGTCTGTGGTAAGTCAATCACATACAATTTAATGATAGCAGCCATCCCTAACATTTTTTCTAAGTGAAATTGTGCCTGTAATCCAAAGAGTTTTGGATGTCAAGGCAAAAGCCAACACTGAGTGTACATGACCACTTTATAGGTTCCTGAACAGCTCTGCCATGTTGTACTGGTTGATTAGCATGTAATAAAGTTATTTATGACTTCAGTAGCCTATTTTGCCATTCATTCTTGTTTTGAGGCTCTACACTAAGTTTAGCACTGTTTAATGACTATGAAATAGCTCGCTGCCATGTGTGTTGCATGTTGCAATGTGTACTCGATAGCAGCATGTAGTGTAGGCATTCACATATCCAGCCCCTAGTGCTAACTTTACCTCACCTACCCACATTTTTACCCCATGTATCCCTAAAAGTTAAGTTTCCCAGTAAAATCACCTTGTAGCAAGTCTTGTAATCATTGTCAAAGATGTAGAAGTAAAGCTTCCATGATACCACTGGATCAGCTAAGGGCAAACATGTCATTTACACCCAGACATGCCTGTAGATGTGACCTGTGTAATTACTTGAATAAGTAGATACAACCAGTTCTTTGATTAGGCTATCACAGTCAGCTATTCATTATTTTCAATCATTTTCCCTAGATATTATGATTTGTGTATATATATATCTTTATGAGTTGTCTACTAATTATTTAACTTACATTGTTTTTTTTTGCTTATTTGTGTGTTTTTTTTTTTTTTTTACTATACACTAAATTTGAATAGTAGTATCAAGAGAGGGGGGGTCACCTACTATGAAAGTGTGTTCCACAACTCCTTTCAAGTTGCTGCAATGTCTTAGCTAATCAGATGCCATGGTTTTCTTATTACATGCATCTGTTTTACTTATGCTTACTTCATGGCTGTAAAACATGCTTTTGTCTACTTTACTTACTCATTCATCAAAAGAATAAATAAAAAAATTCCTGGATTTTTAAAAGCACAGAGAACCAGATGAACAGTATTAAGAATCGGAAAATAAGGAAAATAGAAAGGGATAGGGCAGAATATGACACCAATTCTGCCTACCCTGAACCCCCTAAGTCCCAGAATTGGGGGAGTAAGGGCACTAATTATGTGAGAGCACAGACTCATGAAACAGAAGGTTCTTTTAGAACAAGAGGAAGAATTTCCACCCCTGAGATGATCCGAATGCCTCAGGGAAAGAAACGACCAGGAAACCACCCAACAAATGAACCCACAAATGTATTGGGGGAGAGAGGGCTAATACCCCAATTTGGGGGGGAACACAAGGGGTGGTCTGAGATACAACACACAGGGTCAGGGATAATCGATCGGTTATCTCCACCAAGTTATCCTACTATTTATTTGAACTCTAAACGTGACTTTAAAGTGTTCAATTTTCCACTGTGAACATAGACCAGGTTACATGTGATTTATTACCTAGAGGTTTGTCCTTTGTTCTAGCAAAATCAATGGATATGAGTAATACTATAATGGATTTAAAACAAATTGTTAAGAAACTTACTTTGAGTATATTATTTCATAATGTTGAATATACAAGTAATCCACTATACATATCCAATACAAACAATCCTCCAATCCACCCCTCATTGCAGCTTTTTGAAAATTTGTGTGAAATTGACCTTTGGAATTTAGGTTTAAAGAATGGTAACAACAATGTATATAATTTATTTATTTATTTAGTTAGTTATTTGCAGTTGGTTTACCAGGATAGTCCATTGGGCCAAGATGAACCCATTTTCTATGGAGTCCTGGGGAGAAAAGCTCCAGAAACAGGGTTACATATTTTTTAGATATGCATTACAATATTTACAAAATTATACGGTTAGAGCATCATACTGTTGATGAACATTACAGATGATACAAACTAGAAAAAGGGAGATCCATGTTACTATATTTACAAATTTATACAGTTAGAGTATAACATTCAGGTGACATTACAGATGAAACAGACTAGAAAATGAACATTTCAATAGGGATACTGAGAAGCCATTGTGTCTTAGGTAGCTAGCTAAGGAAACAAAAGTTAGGAGAGGCAGAAGCTAGGAAGTTCATGGAAAGGAGGAGGAAGGAGGTAAGGCAGTGTAGAATTATGATGGATGGGTGCAAGAGCATTCCCACTGGGTTAGTAGATGAGAGTGAAGAGATTTTTTGAATATAAAGAGGTTGAAAGTGGTACGAATGGCTGGAGATAGGGAGTTCCAGAGACGTGTTAGACCATAGGATAGGAGATTTTTTCCTGGGGGTCGAGTTGGTTTATATAATTCAATTAGGTTTTGGTTATTAGATCTGAGTACTCTGTTGGGGGGATGCATTTTAAAGGCAGAGGAAAGGGATGGGCAAAGGAAGGGTTTAAAGATGAGCTTATGAGCAAGAGTAAGTTGAGAATAGATGAGTTGGTTGGGTAGTTCTAGCCATCTTAGTTTGTGGAGAGAAGAACAGTGGTGGGTAGATGCTTTATGACCAGTAGCGAATTTGGCTATTTTGTTGTAGCATGAGGAAAGTTGTGTTTTGAGAGAAGATTGTAGGTTAGTCAGGAGTGGGGTTCCATACAGAAGAGAGGGGATAAGAAATGTGGAAGAGAGAGTGATTTTAGTAGAGAGTGTAAGGAAGCAATTTTGTCGGTAAAGCATGCTTAGTTTTTGATGAGTTTTTTTTATATTTAGGTGTATGTGGGAGTTGAATTTAAGCTGACTATCAATTTGAACCCCAGCCTCTGGCACCAATTCCAAGGATATGTTGTTGTTGCTAGTTATTGAAAAAGAGTTTGTGTTGATAGAGATGAGTTTAGAGGGAGTAAATACCATTAATTTGGTTTTAGAGGCATTGAGTGCTAGGTGGTTTTCTTTCATCCATTGTTCAGTGATTGAGAATGCGTCTTGTGTAAGCTTTTGGAGAACTGGGATGGATGTGGCAGAGCACATAATGGTTGAATCATCTGCATACTGGATGATATTAGAGAATGGGATAGAACTGTGGAAGTCATTTATGAATATGTTAAATAGAAGACGACCCAGTATGGAACCTTGGGGGACCCCAGTTGGGGTGTTAAGGAATGAGGAGGTGGCTTTTTCCATTTGATTGCTTGAAATCTATTAGATAAGTAACTAGAGAACCAGTTCAATGAGGAGGGAGATAGGTTAAGCTGGGAAAGTTTAGTTAAAAGTAGTTTGTGAGAGATAGTGTCAAAGGCCTTTGAGAGGTCCAGTAGCAGGGTAGAAACAATGTGACTGGAGTCCCGGGCTTTATTTATAGTTTCTAAGAAGGAGAGGAGGGCTGTCATAGTGCTGTGGCTGGGTCTAAAACCATGCTGAGTTGGAGTCAGCAGGTGATCGTCTAAGAGGTAAGGTTGGAGCTGCAGATGGATATACTTTTCTAGGAGTTTAGAGATGGGAGACAGGATAGCTATGGGATGGAAGTTTGTCGTATTGTTATTATTGCCACCTTTATGCAAAGGTATGATAAAGGCTTTTTTCCAAATTTGGGATACCATGCTTTCTTGGATAGAGCGGTTGATTAGAATACTTATAGGGTAGGCAATGGCTTCTGCAGCTATGCTAATGAAGTATGAAGGAATATTGTCTGGGGCATTAGAGCATGGCTTTAGTTTCTGGAGGAGTTTTTTAATGGTAGATGTGGGAATAGGTTTTAGTGAGAAAGGTGGAGGAAGGAGAGGTAGGGTATTAGAGGATGGTGGTATTGGAGAGGAAGTGAGAGTGGTGATGGGAGTGGAGGGAAGGGTGTTGGTAGAGAAGGATGGGGGTGAGGTCGAGGATGTGTTGGTGTTGGAGAATGAGGAGGTTAGTTTGGAAATAGAGTTAATGAAAAAGGAGTTGAATTGTGTAGCCAAGTCCATGTCAGTAGCATTGGGATCTGGGCTGGGGTTGACTGTTTTGTCAGGGTTGATAAGAGTAGAGATTCCTTTCCAGAATTTTTGAGGATTTGTTTTATTAGTATTTTGGAGTATGGAAAAGTAGTTTTGGCGATCCATGATAACAAGCCTTTTTACTTTGTTTCTAAGTGTTTTGAATTCATTACGGATGAGTGGAGATTTATTTTTCTGGTAAAGTGCCCAGACTTTATCTCTATGTCGCATGGCTGTAAGTGTGTTTTTGGTTAGCCAGGGGGTGGTTTTTAGTTTTATTCTTTTAGTCCTTAAAGGAGCATGGTAGTCTAGAAGGTTTAAGAAGGTTGTGCTGAAGTGGGCCACAGCATTATCTAGAGGTAAAGTTTTTAGAATGTTCCAGTCAACTACTTTTAGAGAGTCAGAGAAAGCTATTGGGTTGAAGTTTTTGTGGTTGCGGGTAGTAATATAATTATGTGTTCTCTGTAAAGGTACAGGGAGTCGGTATGTGAAGATGGGTAGGTGATCACTAAGGGAGTCTGGAAGTGTACCACTATCAGAGAAATAATGAGGGTGAGAGACTAAGATCCAGTCTAGAATGCTACCATTGGAAAGAGTTTTTGAGGGGCGGATTATGTTGTTAATTACCTGTGAGAAGTTATAAATGTTGATATTAAGTGGGTTTGTGGAAGACTGAATGGAGGACCAATTGATATTTGTGTCACCCAAAATTATGATTTCATTGCTAATGTTGGTGGAGAGCCAGAATAGGATATTTTCGAGTGTGGTAATATTATCTCCAGGGGGGATATAGAGGGAGGCTATACATATGTGCTTGTATTTATTGACTTGAAGTAGTGATAGGAGTAGTTCAGCATTATTGAAATTTGGGATGGATTTGTTATAAGGGGTGGCTGACAAGGAGGATGAGTATAGTAGAGCTACTCCACCCCCTTTTTTGTGGGATCTATCTTTTCTGATGATTGAGCAGTTTGGTGGTATTATTTCATGGTCTTTTATTTGGGTTTTTAGCCAAGTTTCAGAGATAGATAGGATATCGGGTTTATTATGTGAAAGCCAAGCATGAAGGTTTGGGACTTTGTTTACTATGCTTTGGGAGTTTAGAGAGGTGAATAGTATAGACTTATCTATGGTGGTAGAGGTGGAGGGGTCTGGGTTTGGGTGGATATCTCCTGATAGTAGAGTGGTTATTAGATATAGGATTAGGTTGGAGAGGTGTTTGGACTGCTTGGAGTTTAGGCTGGGCTTTATTATGTTGATAAAGGATTTGTTAGCTACTATGGTGGTATGATGTTTTTGAGGGTTGATAAGTTTATAAGTAAAGAGTAGATGGCTTTGTGTAGGATAAAGATGGGGAGATATTGTGGTGTGTGGTTTTAAAGGAGGTGAGTTGAGATGTATTGTTATGTGAAAAGCCCGTGAGTGGTTAATATATATGGGCTGGGTGAGGTAGTAAATGTAGACTATACTGAGGAGAAGTAGTAGTAGAGTGGAGGAGGATATGGCTTTTTGGAACATTGTATAGATGGCTTTTGAAAAAGGAAGAAATGAAGAAGATAGTTAAAAGTTGCTAAGTGGTTGCAAGTAAACTTTTAGGAGCAGGAGGGTTCTATGCACTGGAGGTAGGTATGTCTCTGAATAATTGTAGGAGGGTAGTATAGAGTAATCGTTTATATGGGCGGGGTTAGGTAGTGGGTGTAGGTTTGAGTAGAGGACACTGGTGAAGTAGGGTTTTGTAGGGGGATGAGTGATGGTTAGAATGGGCGGGGTAAGGGAGAGGATATAGAGAGAGTTGTGGAGTGTAATTGGATAGGTGATGTAGTGGGTGTGGTTATGAAGGTATAAATGTGGAGGTACTGGGGTGGGTGGGAATTGGGGGCAGGGTAGGGAGCGGAGTGAGCCCATAGGGCGAATGGAGCGGGAAGAGCCAAGGAAGGCAGGATGAGAGTGAAAGCCTATCAGTGAACTGTTGAATGGAGACGGTAAATACAAGGGACAGGGGATTTAGTGGGATGGAGTTGCCAACAACGTTTGGAAAAGGGAGAGAGAAAAGAAAAAAGGGAATTTAAAACATGTATAGAATACTAGTGAGTAAAGTAAAAGATATGGGAAATCAGGAAAAGTGAGGAGAGGGTGCCACCTAGTGGACAAATGCTGAAATGCACCTGTGATTTCACCAGGGTAGATCCCTAGGCTGGATTATGTTTTAGGGAGAGAGTCTGGTAAAAAGTGAGCTAGAGGAGGGCTAATATTGGAAGTAAAGGGTTAATTAGCGTTTGGCTGCTGGGTTTCCTGGCAAGGGAGCATACTGAACAGCTAGCAGGGCTTTAGAATTCTTTAATAATACAAGGTTAGCAGCGGTTGTACATACTTTCTTGAGTTCTTCTATGAGGAGCTTAGTCCTATTCCCATACGGGGATGAGGCAATATAGCTTGCTATGTTTTAGGTTAGGTGTAGGCAACCAAGCCAGGGGTAGTCACAGGGAGTATTGCAGGGTTAGAAAGCTGGAGAAGAGGAGAGAATGTAGAGAGAGAAATTGCACTTTGGTTAAACAGTTACAGAAACACAGTGGCCCACAATAGCATATACTTTTCAATATAAGAGTTAAAACACAAGTATTCTGAGCAACATATTCATCACACTTTCAAAACAATCTATACTTTTCAATATAAGAGTTAAAACACAGGTATTCTGAGCAACATATTCATCACACTTTCAAAACAATCTATACTTTTCAATATAAGAGTTAAAACACAGGTATTCTGAGCAACATATTCATCACACTTTCAAAACAATCTATACTAATAAAATGCACTTTAGTAAGCAGTTCAGAGAAACATTGGCACACAGCAATAGCATACAATCACAAAGAGTTAAGTCCGCAAATGCTTCAGAGCAACATGCTATACAGTAAGCGTTCAAGAGAGCAAACAGTCTAATACCACTAAGTAGGCAGTGTGACGTGGGCTAGGTGTTATTTCAGTAAACTGGTCCTTTAAACAGCATTGGGGAAGCGTTTTGAGCAGGATAATAATTAGGACATCCCAGCAGAACACGTGCAGAGTTTGGCATGTCCGGTTATTGTTGCCCAGCACACTCAGCGAGCTACAGTTAGGTGGCTGTAGCGGTGTTCCCTTAGGACCGGCTAAACTCTACCCTTCATTGTACATTATCCTACACTCTTATTTAAGTATGGAAGTCCCTGCTGCTTTCTCCTTTTATATTAAATGCATGTAGTACAGATTTATGGTTAGTAAGTGATGTGCGATGAATGCTTAACCATCACACGTGCAAGGGTTGGCATTATTTAAGTATTGTTTGGCCAGTACACCCAAGAATACGTGAAATCTATATTAAATGCATGTAGTACAGGTTTGCGGTTAGTAAGTGATGTGCGCTGAACATTTAACCATCACACGTGCAAGGGTTGGCGTTATTTAAGTATTGTTTGGCCAGTACACCCAAGAATACGTGAAATTTATATTAAATGCATGTAGTACAGGCTTGTGGTTAATAAGTGATGTGCGCAGAATGCTTAACTATCACACGTGAAAGGGTTGGCGTTATTTAAGTATTTTATGGCCAGTACACCCAAGAATACATGAAAACAGGTCTGAGTTGGATAGCGTTTCACCGCTTACACATCACACATGCAGGGGTTGGCGTTATTACCATCTGACTAGCACTCTCAAGAAATACGCACAATACTAGGTTAAGGTCAGCTAGGACATTGCATTGACCGCTGAACCATCATACAGTACAGTTATCTAACCCATTCAGTGTAAGGACATTGCTAGGTATCAAGCTGCTATCTCCCTTCCTCTTGTGTTCGTTTTAAAATACAGGCATACATAAATAAACAAACTGCAGTTACCATACACTTTTTACTTTACAACAAAAAGTGGTGCAGTGTTGAACAAACAAGATTTACCTTACTATAGTTGCAGACGCTAATACCGGGAGACGCAGCAGCCGAGGGCGGAAATACTTTAAAGTTGGTGCCCTGGGACCAGGAGGTTATATAAATTCAGGGGGGATGTTAGGTAGGGGAGGGGGGAATGGGGTGGGCGTTCCCAGGTATAGACCGGAAGATCTGTAGCACGTATTGACTAAGTATGTGAATGGATAGGTAAGAACAAAAAGGAGGAGAAAAGAGTGACTGAGTATGTGGACAAATAGGTAGGATCAGAAAGAAGGGGTAAGGTAGTGAGTATGATTAGGGTAGTGAAGCCCAAAGGATGTTGCAGTCTATTTTAGGCAGAAGGTGTCAGGGAGAGTGAGAGAATAGACAGCAAGCAATGTGAATAATGGCAGGAATCAGAGCCAAGGAAGGTAGGATGAGAGTGAACATAATATATCTAAAGATGAGAATAATTGTTTACAGATGCTGAAAAACAACAAAGGGCTAAGAATTATTAAACCTGATAAGGGTGGAGGTATTGTGATTATGGATATAAAGCTGTATAATGAGAAGATGAAAAGGATATTAAATGGCACAACCTATAAAATGGTCTCACTTAATGAACTAAATGGTTATAGAAAAATTAGCGATGAACTTAATGATCTATTTATTTAAGGGAGTATAACCATTGATGAGCTAAACTACATGAATGTGACCCATCCAAAAATACCTATTATCTTTGGCCTACCTAAAATACATAAAGATTTGCATGACCCCCCCCAAATGAGACTCATTGTGTTTGGGCAAAGGTTCATCAGACAACCAATTGCAAAATTTCTGGACACTAAATTGAAAAGATTGGTAGCTGATGAAATTCATCTATTGAGAGATTCATGGGATTTCTTGACATGAATAAATAGACTTGACTTTATCGACAGTGGTGTATTTATAACCATAGATGTCAAAGACCTATACACTGTCATACCACATATTTAGGTATGGAATGGTTCTGCGACTACCTCCTTGAAAAGGGAATTACCAAAACAATGTTAATGTATATGAACACCTGCTTGAAATTGTCCTTTATAACAACTTTACTTTATTTGACAATTATTTTTTTTCTGCAAGTTGAAGGGGTCTCAATGAGATCAGCTTGTGGGGGCCTATATGCTAATGTGGTCATGGTCCAATAGGAAACAAAGTTTTTAATAAAATCCCCCTACTTTTTACATTGTAAGTGCTATATGCGGTTTTTGGATGAAATTTTTATTTATTGGACAAGACCTCCTGAGATGATTCAAGAGTTTTTAGAATATCTAAATAATTCAACTGTATTTTTAAAGTTTACACATACCACTGGTCTTGAAGAAATTTCCTATTTAGATCTTAGGTTAATGAAAGATAGACAATACAACCATCGACCACTGGAAAGCAGGAACCAGCAATAAGGCACAGATCAGGAACTTGAGGCAGTAAAAAATTTTAATCCAAATAACAAAGCACACCGACTGAGCGCTTTCACCGGTACAACCGGCTTCTTCAGAGTCGTATGACAAATACCCAGCGTGGCTTCCTTTATTTATACTTAACATTCAATCAATCAATTATCCAATCAATCACTTAAACTCACTCTTTGATCATATTTATATAACAAATAACATTTTTTATGTGTATAAAAAACTTTTGTTTAAAAAATGTATATATATAAATACTTATATATATTATATATATATATATATTTTAGATTCATCTAAAAAACAAAATAGTACATATTTGTCCATTTTCAGTATTGGTAGGTAAATCATTAGTATAATTGTTTCAAGCAGTAAAATTGTTTCAGGCAATAAAAAATAACAAATGAATGTCTAAATAATGTATTAATCAAAAAAATAAAAATAAAAATAATAATAATGACCATCCTTATTAAATAAGTCCTAATAGACTAAGTAAATCTCCATAGTCGACACACTGAAAACATAAAGTAAATAAAACCATAAAATGCTTCAATACACCTAACCATTCATTACCTAAATATAGTAATAAATAATTAATACATAATATTACTACACAACATCATATCAATGTCAAATACTTAATGCCTTAAATTTTAACAAAGGTTTAAGTGAAATACATTCATTAAGTCCTGGATATCTCGTGGCATTCAGTCTTATCTGCCACTCCATTTCACACAATGCTACACAATTATACACATCACAATTAGTCTCTGATTTAACTCTGTCAACTATGAAAAATAAAAAATTTTTGAATCCACAACAATCCCTAGAGTGTGTAAATAGAGCATTGTGTTTGTCTTCCCTTCTAATAGAACTAATAGAACTACAATGCTCCCTTATTTTTCATATTCCCTTATTCATTTTATGGTTTTATTTACTTTATGTTTTCAGTGTGTCGACTATGGAGATTTACTTAGTCTATTAGGACTTATTTAATAAGGATGGTCATTATTATTATTTTTATTTTTATTTTTTTGATTAATACATTATTTAGACATTCATTTGTTATTTTTTATTGCCTGAAACAATTTTACTGCTTGAAACAATTATACTAATGATTTACCTACCAATACTGAAAATGGACAAATATGTACTATTTTGTTTTTTAGATGAAACTAAAATATATATATAATATATATAAGTATTTATATATATACATTTTTTAAACAAAAGTTTTTTATACACATAAAAAATGTTATTTGATATATAAATATGATCAAAGAGTGAGTTTAAGTGATTGATTGGATAATTGATTGATTGAATGTTAAGTATAAATAAAGGAAGCCACGCTGGGTATTTGTTATATGACTCTGAAGAAGCCGGTTGTACTCGGTGTGCTTTGTTATTTGGATTAAAATTTTTTACTGCCTCAAGTTCCTGATCTGTGCTTTATTGCTGGTTCCTGCTTTCCAGTGGTCGATGGTTGTATTGTTTTTCCTTTTTGTGGGTTCCTGTGTTGGAGCTTAATTGTGGTTCGTTTTGGTTTTGTAATGAAAGATAGACAACATAAAGTGTTTAAATAAGAATTTTTTAGGAAAGCTACATATTCACGAAAGGGCAGTTTGTAAGGGCTGCATGAATGGTCACATTCTTTGATAGTTTTTTAAATGAAAGCGGCACTCTAAAAGAATTAGTAGAGGATATCCTTTTTACTTAGTGAATGATGTTATGCTTGAAGTTGTAAATAAACATGAAAGGGGATATTTTTTATCCCTTCTTAACCAGCAAGAAAACTATATTAATACTAATTTGAATAACAGGTTTGCAGGAAATATTGATAATCCTAATGGTGGTTGCCCTAAGGATTTGAATAGAGTGGGTCTTGAAACTCAAGATAGTTCTAATTTTAATACTGCATTTGTAACAACATGTAATAGTTCTAGTAGGGGTATTGTGGATATACTATCTAAAAACTGGATGGTAATAGCAAATAATAGGGATATTAAAGAATTTGTTGACGAGAGACCGATTATTGTTTACAAAAAGGGTAAATGCTTAAAAATTGTCCTGGAAACAACTGTAAAGAGACCACTCAATGGCAGTATGAGTAAGTGTGGTGCTTGCAACTATTGTCCCTATATTAAAGAGGGCTCTAATTTTAGTGTGAATAACATAAATATAAAGTTAAACAAAAAATGTTCTTGTAATACTGAAAATGTAATATACTGTGCATTTTGTTCAAAATGCCCCTGTTTTTATATTGGAAAAACAGACGAAACTCAAGAATCATATATATGAACATTTAAGAGATATAAAAAATAAAAGTGATAAAAATGCGTTAGCAAAACATTGCACAGAATTTGTAGACCACACTTATAAATTTGCCATTATCGAAGTTCTGGATCCTGATAAAAGGGGTGGACCCTGGTCATTGATACTGGAAAAGCATGAAGCACTGTGGCAAATTAGAACAAATGAAACACAGTGGCTGGGACTAAATGCTTTTTAAAATTGAAAGCTTTAGATAGATGAGATATGGTGTATGTGTACAATAGAGGTGAAGTGTGTTTATATCATTCATCCATGTAATTATTTATTTGTTTATCTATTAATCCATTTTATATTGATGAAATGCTACAGTTTTATATTGTGTATATCATTCACCCATGTAATTATTTATTTGCTTATTTATTAATCCATTTCATACTGATGAACAGATTTTTATGGTAAAGTTTTAAACATTAAGTGCCATCCATCTGAAGTAATAGAAATGTAAAATATTTTAAAATCTGTGTTTGTATATATATTTTTTGAAATAATTTTATATAAAAGAAGCATATGGGATAATGTATTTCAACTAGTATATATATATATATATATATATATATATATATATATATATATATATATATATATATGAGTTTGTGAGTGTCAGTTGGTTTGCTGTGGCAATTAGGGGGTGTGTATTTAGTGATCCAATTAATGATTATTCTATAAAAGTAATGAAATGATTATTCTATAAAAGTAATGAAACTGTTTAATAAGGCATTCTGATGAAATCTCTGAATAAGCAGAGATGAAAGCGCTTCATGTATTGCTTTGTTTCTATATTTTATTTTAATATGTGGTGCTAAATAAAACATTTTCTACTGCCTTTGGACACTACAGCATATTATTGTGTTCCCCAGCTCTGCTAGTGCCTTTCTACCATTTTTGGTTTTGACTGTATTTTTTGGTGTTTTAACTGGATATCACAACTTTCAGAGATGTAATATACAGTGAATTCACTAGGGTTATTGCTATAGCTGTCCTGTGCAGTTACAGACATTTCATCAGTGCCTATTTTTATACTCATGTTATTACCAACAAATGTTCTTTGCTTAGCCATGTACCCTGCTTATGTTCAGACAGTACCCTATCAGACCAATGCCATATTATTGGGAGAAACACAATGCTGAATTCAGCTGAGCTGTGCTACATTGCCTTTCTTCTGGCTTAATGCTGCCCATTGAGTTCTCTTATCAATCATTTGTGAAGGATCTGCTTTTTGAATTGCTATTTATGGCTAAGTTTAACCTTAGCAATATAGCACAAGGAAGCACTTAACTAGGTGGATGAATTTAAGAATCCCGTGCTCGGAATGCTCATAACAGAATGCTAGTCACAGAATGCATGGAGTCAAAATAATAATACATTCCCCTGAATCCTTGGGGTACTGTATGCATTATCAGTATTAACATGCATACAACCTGGATTTCAATTATTTAATAAGTCCTGGCATTCATTGACAACCTGTGCAGAAGTGTACAAGTACCTTGAACACAATGTGTTATACTCCTACTTTCTAGATCAGGATTCATAGACATTGACTGCAGTCCATAATGGCAATGTACAAATATACCCCCTTCTTTATGAGACATGCATAGGGGCAGATTGCACGCAGTGATGTACAAAGCACTCCAGTGCTTATTTCATTCCTGACTCAACTACTGTAACTCAGCAGTTAAGATCATGCACCGCAGTACAGTAGCTAATATCTAAGTATTAAAAGTAGGCAAATCCAATATTCTCTCTACAATACTGTGCTTCACCATCATGCCTGACTGTGATTCATAAAGGTATCATAGTCATTAAGTATGATAGCAGAGTTAGGTTCATTGCCATAATATGATAATGAGGTAATTTAGTTTTGTGACAGCTCCCTTTGGCAGGATCACTGTGTGCAGGTAAGACAGGTTTGCTAGTAGTAACGCATTTGCCTGGACCACAGGGAACTCTGTTTACTAGTGGGAATTATCATATAATAAAATGTGTATGTATATATATATATATATATATATATAATTTTTTTCAACACTAAGTTACTCATCGCTGCATGCATGCTGAGCAGCATGCAAACAGAATCAGAACTGCTGTGTTGTGAGGTGTACCATCATTATTTGTACACAGCTGCTGTCCCACAGGTTAATCTACTGGGGCCAGCCAATGTCCTGATGTTGCTGCTTTGCTAAATCATGAGCAATCAGAATTGGAGTAATTTACATATGTACTCTGTGCATCAAGTACAATGCCTAGACAATGAATGAGAACCATGTACGTGATCTTGCCCATTGTGTTCAAATAATTTTGACCCACTCAGAGCTTTGGCCCATGAGTATGCTGTGTACCAGCTCTGTTTTATGTCATACCAGAGTTTATGAATATAGCCCAGAATCAGCAGATTGGAGGAAATTGTACATCAAGTTTTTGCCACTGCATTTCAAAAACAGTAGAATAAAAAAAACATAATATAGATGTTTCTGATGCTTGTGCTACAGTGTGAATATAATTAGAGTTATTATTTCATTTATTTAATAAATGTTTATATTTTTATCTCACCTGAAGCTTTACTTAATGCATAAAGGTGATAATCATGAATATAATAAATTATAAGGTCAGTAGGCTGATTGCTCAAGTGACAGTCAGGGTATTTTTGTTTTTACTGTACCTCTGTCATAGATTAGACCCCTTTCATTTGCATTGATGCCAGTAAATATTTTTTTTCCTTAATAAAAAAGTCCAAACAAATAAGTAAAATATTTACATATTGTTATTCCCAGCAGGCTAGAATAACTGTGCATGTAGTAAATGAAAATGCAGTTTAGTTGACATTGTCACTAATCATTGTGAATTTCTTATTTTAGTTAATAACACAATGTTAGTTATTTAATAGGGGTTTCTGTTCTTTCAGAGATAAAGAAATGAATGTATTTTCCATCTTGTCCTTTAAATAAAGTAGTTTGCCCCATGTCTGTATCACAAAAGAAGAAAATGAATGTTAAGGCTCTTACAATGAGAAAGTGTTTCAGTAATGCCAACTGTTTCCTACCAGTTAAAAAGGTAAAACTGCAAATTGATGGTTTCTTTTTTCTATGCCCTGAAAGCATTTTAGCAAATAAACTAATTTATCTGAAACGGAGGCAATCAGAGTACAGATCACTTACAAAGGAACAAAAAATAATGAGCCCTTTCAATGTTCTTAGCTTTTGTGCTTGGCTTACTTGACCATTTAGCAAGAGAACATGTACAGTCATTGTTATTCATTACAGATTACGTCTGGACAAATGCCTTGTAGACAACAGGTTATCATGACTTGTGTTCCATGTACTTCAAGTAAAAAAGGAGAAAGAAGACGCAATGAACAAGGCATAAGACCATTAGAAAACGTTTAGAGTAGCAGTGCAGTAGGCAATCTCATGATCACTAACATGAAATAATACATTTTTATTGAATCTGTCTTTAATTGTTTCAAGTACCAAAACCCAAGGATTGATAGAAAGGTTAATGTTTTGTTAAACTGTCAAACAGATGTATTTTCACACCAACAATCTTGCCTAGAAGCCACAGAAACTGTATGGATTGCATTATACATTTGTGAAAGTCCACTGAACCAGTATTGAAAGGTCAGACATTGCTAGAAGTAGGAACTATGAAACCCTTAATATGAAATCAAGTTTAACTGTACTTTGTCTTTCACCCAAATGTGACAGTGTTTATATCTCATAGTAAAATTACAAAATATTTATTCTGTGCACATTCTACCTGACTTGATGTAATACAGTATTCATTTTATTCAGTCAGCCACACTGACACTCCTCTTATCTCATGATAAATTTGATAAATCTGCATATTTTGCCTCACACATAGGTTGAAAGCAATCTTTCTATTTGTTAGATCCATTGCAGAACAGTGACAGTTGTTTAAACATGTATTTTATTCAGTAATTTTTATTTATTTATTTATTTTTTTTATTTATTTAACATTTTGTTGACCAGGAAAGTCTGACTAGGTTCCACATTATTATTGAGTTTGTTTTGGCCATGTTATGTAATAGTTGGCCTCAGAAAAAAAATATTATGAAGTAGTTTGTGCTCAACTATTATTTTGCAAATAGTACATAACTGGATGAATAAATTCTTGCAAAGAGTAGTGGAACAAGAGTTTTTGAAACAACCATCACATTTATTTGTCTTTGAAGAAATATATGTTAAAATGCAATTAGCCAAACATGGATTCATGATCTCTTGAAACAATTCTCCAACTGTACTTTTGCTGAAGGAACACATATTATATAAGATCATACAAAGCACATAGAAACTATGGCAAAAGTAAACTATGTTGGTGCTATACTGAAGGCAAATAAAATAACCAACTAAGTAAATGCATAAATACTGCTGTAGGACTACCCACCTGTTGGTGTGAACACCATCTCTAGATAATGGTCACTATTGATGTGACACCCTGACCCCATGTACAAAAATAGAAGAAAGGTGGCTGTGGATGATCTGGCAGATGAGTGGGGGATAGATGCATGTATGGGTGGTTTGGGCAAAAAGATTCCACTCTAGAACTGTGCACAAATGGCTACAGCCGTAGTCAAAACCTTTATGATTACTATGTAAATTATTCACTAGTGCTGAACACACTGATAAATTCTACCACATCCATGACAGCAGCTCTAGATAAAGCTTTTTGTATGGGATAATGTTTCATGTATATATCCTGTATGGGTTGCACCTCCTAAACCTCTCTTATGTATACGATATTGACACTATTGTCATGCCAATGAAACTAACAATTCTGACCCATAGTAAATCCCATTGTGAACTGCTACATATTTTTAGGTGATGCCGTTTTGTACTGTGTGGCTCTCCTCACCAATGAATCTCTACTCAACATGTTCATTAACAATCAGTGATCATATTACCACTGACAAGTTGGTTATCAACAGAGTGATCTCACATAAATAAGCAAGCTTCCACTGCATATTAAAACAGTTACTCCATAGCCAGATATAGTGAGATATCCCCTGATGCCTGAAATCACACACTGCTAGCCTAGAATATACATCACATAACTATGAGAAAATGAGGTACTTTTCCATTAAACCCCTACCACTTCTCGCTGGTCTGCTTTTGCCATATTTCGTCCACTCGAGACATCTTTATATAGCATGAAAGTTTGGAAATCAGTTGCTTAGTCATGTTATCACAAAACAAGTGATGTATTCTGTAGAAACCCTTACCTTTGTATTCCGGTAAACTTTGCTTTTCCAATAAACCCTTACCGCTTCTTACCGGTCTGCTTTTGCCATATTTTGTCGCCGCAAGGCATCTTTATAGCGTGAAATTATGGAAATCACTTGCTCAGTCATGTTATCACAAAGCAAGTGATGTATTCTGTAGAAACTCTTACATTTCTATTCCTGTAAACTTTGCTTCTTGGGTTTACTTCTCACTGGAAATTATTATCCTTTCTGCAATTATTCCTTTGTGTTTTGCTTTCTTTTCCCATTTATTTGATCTGGGTTCTTTCTCTTTATGAATAGCATGTGGCACATTTACTCGCTATCATTATATACAAATGTCTTAGCACATTTAGTGCTTTTATGGGTCAGACATATCTACCAATCTTCAGAGTGGCAGCTTTCTTTTCAGAGCACACCATCAGGTGCAAAGAGAAACATGTCTGGCTGAATGTGTTTTTATGTACTTCTCGCAGGTCTGTTTGAAAACCCATCATGGTTCTCCCTGTGCTGACTGTCAATGAAAATGGCAGACTAACCAATTAAGTGTTTACATAATATTTCTTCATTACTTATGAAGTTGTAATAAAAGATAACAGTAAAGTGAAAATGCATATAAACACGGTAGTAATCTGTCCACTGTTGCAATTTCCAGGAATTTCACTTTAGTTGTTGTTGTTGTTTTGTCTTTCTTCTTTTCCCGGTTAGGGGTCATCACAGCGGAACTCTGGTCCGCTAATGATTGGCAGTAGATTATCATGAATGCTGAGGTGCCAGCTCGATGTCCAACCTTCAATGAAGGCATGCACATTTATGCATGTCTTTCGAACACCCACCCAACCGCTGGGAGAACACGCAGACTCCACACAGAAGGCACTCCCCACACTCCAGCCGAGAATCGAATGGGAGAACCTCTTGCTGTGAGGCAACAATGCTACTGCTGCACCACCATGTCTCTTTAGTGTTATCTGTTATTACAACTTCATAAGTAGTGCATCTAAAGCCGGTAGTTTTCAGTTACAACTTTGCGCTGAGGAAATATGGGAATAGCAGACCTCCGAGAAGTGATGGGGGTTTAATATTACTACCTTCTTTCTGTACTGCTGTTTATTTCATCTTTGTCACTGCTCCAGGAAATAAGTGAAACCAAACTGCTGATGTCTTGTGCTGACAAAATATGGCAAAAGCAGACCAGTGAGAAGTGGTAGGGGTTTAACGGAAAAGTACAGAAAATTGTTACCTCAATCTTTATGTCACTATTCCAGTGCTTTGTGAGTATAACAGTATATTCAAAGGCTCCCATATTCTATGCAGTCTTCTTATCAAACTGATCTTTCTGCATACATACTGAAGCAAGTATGGTGGAGTGAAGGAGTAAGTAGAATACTAGGTAACAAGGAATTCTACTATATCCATTACATGGATAATGGTGGGATGGAGGGATCTATGACAATTTAACAAATGCAGGTTCACTAAATCCAGTTTTTACTGAAAACAAACTATGAAAATACTGACTGGTAAAAGAAAACAGAACCTTTCAGTCTATAAAATCAGATTTTGTTCCATTTAGATTGAAGCCTGCCATGTGTAACAAGAATTGGAGCTGTGCCATCACAACATGGTTAACACCCAAATGACATGGACTTGAGTAGTAGCCCAGTTGCTAACAAAGGGTGAGGAATGAATGATCATTATCTGATCATCTGTCTGATATGTGAGGTTGAAAGGTGTGTTCTGTGTCTTGTCTCACACTAAAGAATCTAGCAGAGAGTGAGGACCTAACAAGACCCATCAACTGAAGATGAGGGTGCAGGACTACATGATGGGCTACATCATACAAAGAAATAGGTGATATTGCATTCCACATCATTCCACAATGGACATAGGCAGCATTCAAAGAGAATATTAAGATAAACAATTATAGTCCATCAGTAAGTGTCTGAATGCTATATATTCCTTGATTGGCTGTCATCCAAAATGAAATCAATGGTCAGAATCATGGTGATTTGTCAGATGCTTGGCAGACATGGGATGGCTGAAAAAAGAAAAAAATCCAAAACCATCACTTTTCAAAGGATGGGGGAAGTGTGTTTGTGGTAATGTTGTAGAGAAGATGTTATTTTGTCTCTGGTTTCAAAAGAGCATTTTGTATTTTCAGTACAACTATCATTGATGGATTTATTTTTGTGAAGACAGACTCACTGAATCATACGTTGATCAATAACATGCTAGGTGAACATAGAATTCATTATCTAAGAGAAAATTCTATATTTTATATTATTTGCATCACCTGTTGTACGTAACACGTACAATAGCAAATAAAAACAATAAAGTGAAAAGCAAACAAACAAACAAAAGGAAACACCCAATTAACTAACCCAAGATTATTGATCTACCATTGTTACCTAAAAAAACTTTTCCTATATACACTTTCCAAATATATTTATTATTAAAATGTTATACAGCATCCCCCAGATTCTCAAAAGCTTGCACGGTGTGCATGATTAGTGTAAAAGGAAATTTTGCCAATATGGCGGCCGAGTGATCCAATTACATGATCGTTTGACATGCGTGAGCGCTCTAGCACTAGTGCTGCACTTTCCCAGCCCCGTATGTAAATTACCCCATTTGCAGGTGAAAACCATGCAAATGAGGTAAATCTGCCATCCAGGAAGCAGGAATCAGAGTGTGCAGGACTAGCGTAATATGCAGAAATGTACTCAGTTAGTAACCGAGTATGGTAATGCAAACTCCAAAACGGAGCTATGACAGCTCCAAATAAAGGCTGCATATCATTGAGGAAGCATGCCAATGGCCA
This sequence comes from Protopterus annectens, assembly GCF_019279795.1. Classification (NCBI taxonomy): domain Eukaryota; kingdom Metazoa; phylum Chordata; order Ceratodontiformes; family Protopteridae; genus Protopterus; species Protopterus annectens. Next base: position 328,872,757 of record NC_056735.1, read on the forward strand.
AGTAGAAGGCCACTGGGATTGCAAACAATGCAAAATGTACAAAATACAACTATTATGATATGTCTGTCGATCACGGCCGTTGAAGCATAGGGTAGCGGCGCACAAATGGGATTGTGGGAAAATAAGAAAATAAACCTAAAAAAGCAGTCTAATTAAAATCAGTATTTCGCCATGCAAGTCAATGGCAGGCAAAAGACAACCTGGCCAGTGAGCAGTGGTTGCTAAGGGGGGAGGCACAGTGTGACACATGTAACTATGCATTAGCAGGCAATTCTATGCAAATGAGGGGACGGATAGTGAATCCCGGTTTTCCCCAGCATGTGAGGCATGTCCCAACAGTGTAAGAGTATGAATAGCTGAGTGCAAGACTAGGAGGTAGGTGACATCATGTGTGGGAGCGTCAGTCATACTGTCAGTGGATTGGAGCCTGTGGCTCGGGGTTGCATCCAGCTTAGCACAGCAAAGCCAGGGGGTGTGTCTAAACCTGCCCAGCAAGTATGACAAAGATTAAGCGGGTGTGCGCATCGTACAACAGGATCTACAGGAAGATAAAGGAAGTGAACCCAGGAAATAGCAGCATGGTGCAAATTGGAGTACACTGATTGCATGGTGCACCCCAGGGGTTAATCAGAAGGGCAATGGGAAGGGAAATTAGCAGTAGGAATTTAATCAAGGGGTAGTAGGTTTGCTGCCAGGTGAAACATATCACAACCAGCCAATTACTCAGGCAGCAGACCAGCCCAGCCCAGAACGCCACTATAAACTATGCAAACACCTACTCCTCGGTTTTCTCACACCATACACCACCGGTGTAAACAAGCGAGGAACTTTTAGTGCTCACAGCAGCAAAAGGTTAGGGGCTGCAATAGCTATCATACAACTTGTGGAAAAGGCTGAGGGTGGTGAGGATGGGAATGCTGCCGACCAACCCACAGTGAGGCAACGGAGAAGAGTGCACAGACACAGGGTAACCTACCAAGGGCTAAATGAACTGGAGATAGTGGAGTGCTATAGGGTGGACAGGGACCTCCTACAGCAGATTGTTGAGCTGTGCCAGCCACGCCTGACACACAGAACTAATAGAGGGGAACCCATCCCAGTGGAAATGAAGGTATGTATAGGCCTAAGAATACTAGCTACAGGTACCTTCCAAAGGCCAACTGGGGATATGATGGGGATCTCACAGACATCAGCATCCAGGGTACTCCACCACTTCCTGGATGCCATGGCAGCACATGTCGGTGAGCACGTATATTTTCCCCTCACCCGTGAGGCGTTGGTCAGCAGTATGCATCTCTTCCAGCAAATAGCAGAATACCCTGAGGTAGTGGGTACAATAGACTGCATGCACATATGCATCAAAGCACCACCTGGTGAGCAGGGTAGGGTCTACATAAACCACAAGGGCTTCCCCTCCATCAACTGCAAGGTCGTGTGCGATGCCCGGGGCATAATACTGAATGTGTGTGCTGGCTGCCCTGGAAGTTATCATGATTCCCACATCTGGCATCTGATATAGCTGTACCACATATTTGTCAATGGGGACATCCCACATGGTCACCTAGTGGGGGATGCTGGATATGCACTGGAGCCACGGCTGATGACACCCATCAGAAACGCACACACACCTGAACAAGAGCTCCATAATGAGGCACATGCACAAACAAGAATCATAATAGAGCATGTGTTTAGGATGCTCAAGTCACAGTTCCAGTGCCTGAACACATCCAGTGGATCATTGCAGTACTCACCAAATACATGTACCCAAATCATCCTTGTATGTGCCATGCTACACAATATGATCCTGCGAAAACAGCTGCAGCAGGAGCAGCAAGGGGCAAGGCCACATAGCCCCCCGCCAATGCCAAGGCCTGCACAGGCACAGAGTGACTTGGAGGAGGAACAACCTGAGCCTTCCCCAGTAGGCAGAAGGAGGCATGCCCAGTATGCCCTGGCCCTAGCAAAGAGGCAACTCATAGCACATACACTGACATGGGAGGGACCCAGGAAATAGCACCTCTCTCTGACTGTCACATACAGTAAAAGGAATACCAAACATTACACTACCTGTGCCTAACCATGCATAGGCAGTGTACTACATGCATCTGACATAGGCAGCCTTGTAGCACCACCCTCAATATTAGGACACCCACAAGATAAGGGACTCACACATGCCAGTCAGGAGGGGGGGGTCACATACCCAACAACAGTCACAGCCAGCAGGATAGGTGTAGACAAACACAAACAAATGCCATACTATGGCCTCTGAATGAGGGGTATGGGTAAACTCCACCCTGGCCTTCACAGACAGACTACAGCAGGCCAGGTAGTATGATGTCAGTTGTGATGGCTAGGAAGTCAGAAACTAATGTGTATGCAATCAAAAGATAAGAATGGTAGTACACCAGTATGGCTTAGCCAGCACAATAGGTAAGACTACTGACTGAAATGGACTACAGTAAATACCAGTACAGTCCTAGCAAATGTGTACAACTGTCAGGTCTGTCCCCTCATCCCACATAGAAATATAGTAACAGTCAGGTGCACCCCACCCCAATCCTGTGTAGGAACATAGAAATAGTCAGGTGTACCCCCCGCTATGCAGACATGTTGCAACAGTCAATGCCAAATGATCGGTGGATACCTTGCAGACACAGCATAATACCTGTCAGTGTACAACACAAAAGTCAGCTGTGCAGTACAAGCCACTGGACATGCTCCACACATGCAAAACAGACGGCCTTACTGGATATGCTCACACACTTAGAGAAATGAAGGCAATGTCAGTCATCAACATACTGAAAGGTCATACTGGGCATGCTCACATACTTAAACACATGAAAGCCATGTATGCAAACACCAGTGGACCAGACACATCCACCAGCTGCAATTGTTACTGCAGACACATGTCAGTATGCACCACTCATGCATTGCACACACAGCAGATAGAAATACAGACATATATGTATGGACAACACACCATAATAAGCCAAAGGTAGATGGATATAGATATGTGGAAAAGGGTGACTGTGACAAGGAACCATCCACACCTGTCCCACCCAGCACACAGCCAAAGGGCCCCAAACACATCAGGTGCAGATGTCACACACTGCAGTTACTAGCGACCAGTATCTGTCAGCACCAGAGACTATGTGGCCCATGTGTCAGCTGTGCAACATGGCTGTACAAGGACATAGTCAGCTAGTTGTCCTATAGATGCACCTGTGACATATGACCCTGTGTGTTGCCGCTTGTGGCATGTCACCCCTACATGAATGGTGTATGGGCATGCACACACTGGCCACCCCATAGCGGTGCCCTGACAAGCCTGCTGAGGTTATTCAATGTGAAATACACCTTTGGGAGAGTTGTAGGTCAGTAATCTCCATAGCATGTCCAATAACTGTGTACTGCTGTGGTGTGATAGACTAGTTAGGTAGGAGTTCTAACCCCAGACAGGGCAACTGTGTGAGTGTGTGTCACTGTTTGTGTGTGTGTCTGTCTCTCACTGATTGTGTAGAGAACAATGCCTTTTAGGCTACCCACACCCATTACTATTCGCATACTCAACGTTGACAAGGCTGCTGATGTCACCCACCTAGAAATACTCCCTTGGGAAAGCTGTAGCCCAGTAATCTCTGTAGCGCATGCTGAAACTGCATACTGCTGTAGTATGATAATGTAGCTCGGAAGGAGGTCAAACCCCAGACATGGCAACTGTGCTTGTGTGAGTCTGGGTCTGCATATGTGTGCATGTCTGTGTGTCACTGACCATGTAAACAGCAATGCTTTTTAGGTTACTCACACCCCTTGCAAGTCAAATAGCCACATTTGTCAGGACTACTGATGTCACGCAACTTGAAATACACCTATGGGATGTTTGCAGTTCAGGAATCTGCATAGCATGTCCCGTAACATCGTATGGCCATAGTGTGATTAAGGAGTTAGTTGGGAGTTTTATCCCCCGACCTCCCAACTGTGTGTGTATGCGTGCATGTCTGACTGTGTAGAGAGTGATGCTTTTAGGGTACTCACACTCCTTACATTTCACATACCCAACTTTGGCAAGGCTGCTGATGTCACCTATGTAAAATACTCTCCTGGGAATGCTGTCGCCCAGTAATCTCTGTAGCACATGCTGTAATGGCATATTGCTGTATTGTGATAATGTAGTTAGGTAGGAGGACAAACCCCAGATGTGGCAACTGTGCATGTGTGAGTCTGTGTGTGTGTCTGTCACTGACCGTGTAGAAACCAATGCTTTTTAGTCTACTCACACCTCTTACAAGTCAAATACCCACCTTTGACAAGGCTGGTGATGTCATGCAACTTGAAATACACCTCTGGGATAATCAAATCCTAGTAATCTCCATAGCATGCCCTGTAACAATGTATGGCCATAGTGTGATTAAGGAGTTAGTTGGGCGTTTTAGCTCCTAACCTGCCAATTGTGTGTGTATGCATGCATGTCTGACTGCGTAGAGAGCAATGCTTTTAGGGTACTCACACCCCTTACATTTCACATACCCAACTTTGGCAAGGCTGCTGATGTCACCCACCTAGAAATACTCCCCTGGGAATGCTGTAGCCCAGTAATCTCTGTAGTGCATGATGTAACTGCGTATTGCTGTAGTGTGATAATGTAGTTAGGTACGCAGTCAAATCCCAGATGTGGCAACTGTCTATGTGTTCATGTCTGTTTGACACTGACTATGTAGACAGCAATGCTTTTTAGGCTACTCACACCCCTTTAAAGTCAAATATCCACCTTTGGCAAGGCTACTGATGTCACACAACTTGAAATACACCTCTGGGATGATTATACCCAGTAATCTCCATAGCACATCCCTTAACATTGTATGGCCATAGTATGATGAAGGAGTTAGTTGGGAGTTCTAGCCCCTGACCTAATGACTGTGTGTGTATATGTGCATGTCTTACTGTGTAGTGAGCAATGCTTTTAGGGTACTCACACCCCTTACATTTCACATACCCAACTTTGGCAAGGCTGCTGATGTCACCCACCTAGAAATACACCCCTGGGGAGGCTGTAGCCCAATAAACTCTGTAGTGCATTCCATAACTGTATACTGCTACAGTGTGATAAACTAGTTAGGTAGGAGTTCAAACCCTAAACCTTCCAGCTGCATGTGAGTCTGCATTTGTGTGCATGTTTGACTGTGTAGAGAGTAATTATTTTTAGGATACTCACACCTCTTACAAGTCAAATACCCACCTTTGGCAAAGCTGCTGATGTCACATACCTTGAAATACACCTCTGGGAAGGCTATAGCCCAGTAATCTCTGTAGCACATCCCGTAACATCATATGGTCATAGTGTGATTAGGGAATTAGTTGGGAGTTCTAGCCCCTGACCTGCCAACTGTGTGTGTATGCGTGCATGTCTGACTGTGTATCGAGTAATGCTTTTAGGGTACTCACACCCCTTACATTTCACATACCCAACTTTGGCAAGGCTGCTGATGTCACCCACCTAGAAATACTCCCCTGGGAATGCTGTAGCTCAGTAATCTCTGTAGCGCATGCTGTAACTGTGTAGTGCTGTAGTGTGATAATATAGTTAGGTAGGAGGTCAAACACCAGATGTTTGTCTGTGTGTGCATGTCTGTCTGTCACTGACCATGTAGAGAGCAATGCTTTTTAGGCTACTCACACCCTTACAAGTCAAATACCCACCATTGGCAAAGCTGCTGATGTCACGCAATTTGAAATACACCTCTGGGATTATCGTAGCCTAGTAATCTCCATAGCACATCCTGTAACATTGTATGGCCATAGTGTGATTAAGGAGTTTGTTGGGAGTTCTAACCCCAGACCTGCCAACTGTGTGTGTATGCATGCATGTCTGACTGTGTAGAGAACAATGCTTTTAGGTTACTCACACCCCTCACATTTCACATACCCACATTTGGCAAGGCTGCCGATGTCACACACCTAGAAATACACCTCTGGGAAGGTTGCAGACTAGTAATCACCATAGCACGTCCTGTAACTCCATACTGCTTTATTGTGAATTAGAAGCGTGGTTGGGTTCCATCCCCACACATGGTAGTTCCAGATATATTGTGTGTGTCACTGTCTGTGTAGGGACCAATGCATTTTAGGCTAGTCTCTTGCAGTCATTTCAAATGCCCTACTTTGGCAATACTGCTGATGTCAGTCATTGTGAAATACACTTTTGGGCAAGGACTACTCCAGTAATATCCATGGCATGTACTATAACTGTGTAGTGTAATACACTAGTTAGGTAGGGCTTCTACTCCCAAACATGACAGGTGTGAGTGTGTGTTTGTAACCCCCATCCTGTGTAGAGGTGGTTGTGACTGTGTGATACCTGTGGCCAATGTGGAGTTGGTTTTGCATATTACTTATATGGTGACAATACTATATATTAGAATGTCCACTGTACAGAGATAACACATGTGATGTGTCTGAGAGGCTGGGATGCACAGCCATACACAGACATGTGATATCAAGGCCAGGCAATCAGGGTTAGCAACCCCAGAGCACACTCTCACCCCATATGTCACACATACACACATGCCTAGGTAACAGCGAATATGTGGGTAGTACACTGCATATTGGCCACTGATAGTAACTATGGAGTGACAGCAGTGGGCAACAGAGGGCATGACACCCAGTCCATCTGTCCAATATGCACATATGTGCAGACAGTGCACCTCGCCCATGCTCCCCAATCACATGTGACCTACAATGGACATTCTATGCCTGACAACATGCCTGTATAGACAGATGCCACTGACACCAAGGAATGCTGATACTTGCACTCCATGTAGGTGCAGGGTAAAGCTGCTGGCTATTACCAGCTCCCACCACAGGTGGGCAGGACTGGCACATCTGATGATAATCTGTGTTCACAACATGGGCTGGACAACCCAGGTACAGTTCTACATGTCACTGTACATGCATGTGGGAGGTGTGCACATCCCAGATGCCGTCCATGTCATGGACGAAGGAACACAGACATGGCAAGCAATGTATGGTACTGTAGTGGTGTACATGTTTGTATGGCCATAAACACATGTCCCATACAACAAACAGCCACTAGACCAAACTGTGTAGCAGGCCAGTATATATAGAGTCAGTCTGTGAGTGGAACATATGAGGATGGTGTCGAATACATAGTCCAGATACTGTAACACCATGCTAGCTAACCATATGTGGCAGTGGCTGTGTTCACATTGGTTGTGGATATGCACTGTCACATAGGTGTATCTTACCCTGTGCTGTGATATGCCTGTTGAGCTTGCTTTATATACAGGTACATGTGCATTCCCCCTTGGGAGATGTAGGCCGGTGTTGAGCCAGTCTGCCTTCAGCCTGCACAGTGCATAACAGTCATGTATGTCAGACAGGGCAGTGGGATGCAGTGCAGATATCTGTCAGTACCTATTGTGTAGTATGTTGTCATGGCACCCCTGTACCTGCGGTCATACTGTTACAGGCCAGGCAGGGGTGTTGTGAATGCATGACCTATGGTGGACATCATATACCGGTCGTTATGTGTTATACCAATCTACATGGCCATCCACTTCCATATTGTCAGGCATGGTACACATGTGTAACACTAAGGGCTTATGGGTATACCTCTGTACAGACTGTCAGACCCTCCACATATATTGGCCAATATCTGTAGGGTACACCATTCCGAGTCCACATACTCTTATTACAATACACATTGCCACACAGTAGTATGGATATTGTTGTTGTTGCCCATAGGTGTGGCAATGCAATGCAACACCCTACTATGCCTGTGGCACCACTGTTGTGATATGCAATGGGTTGTTTTTGTATCATAGCCAATGTGTGATAGTGGGTTTGTCAGAGTATCAAGATGGGTGCTAGTGTGTACATTATCCAGTGGGGGATGTGGGTGCTGTGTACAATGTCTTTACATCATGGTACATCTGGTATATGGCCCACGTACCACTCTCAGGTGGCCATTGTCACCATCACCCATACAGGTAACATATAACAGGATACAGCCCAGTTACACATGTGCTGTGTGCAGCCTACCTGTAACACACTGGACACATGAACTAGTTAGCAACAATACAACCTGTCTCTAAGATATGTGTCTACCTATTATGTGTCAGTCAATGTGTATATGATGGTATGACACACTATGTATTCTCCATATACCATATTGTACGTGTCTGTGGATGGTCTGCATGTAGCATGTGACCTGGTACACACCTCACCTTACAGATACTGTCATGTGTGCAATCACAGCCACACAGTTCAGTAGCACTACATACCTGGGTTGGGGTATAAACACAGTGTTGCCAAGTAAGGATGTGTGTGTATGTGGATGGGTTGACATAAGGGTGCAGATTATACCTGTACCAGTAGGCCACTGGTCAATGTTGCACAGCCAATAACTGTTATACATACCTGTGGCATGTGTGCAACTGTACACCACATATGTCACAGCCATGGTGTCAGCAAACTGACATACCCTTGTGAAATATGACTGCAGACCATCCTCCTACTGACACTTGTATGCCTACAGCACAAATGGATGACAGTATGGGGATAACAATTGGTGTTACCAACAGCTGAGATGCATCATAGCTGCATGGCTACACTAGCTGACATGTATGCAGTATACATTACCCCTGACTACATTCTGCACTGTGGTACATTGCGGCACTCCATTTTAGTCACTGTATGCATCAGAACCATGTTAGCCTGTCCCTGCATCAATGTTATGGATGACAGGGATGTAGCACAGGTATCATCATATGCACAGGGTGTGTTCCAGGTGTGCCAGAGGCCGAGGGTGGTCCAAGCATGTGTCACCATGTGTGTGTGGGTAAGGGGTGTGGTTCATTGATTGGGGTGTGGTGATGTGGTATGTGTTGGTACGGGATCACCCTAGGTGTGGTTGCATAGTGTGTGAGTATACATGCACACAGTTCTGCCATGTGGCTGCCTTATACGGGTGATGTTGGAGAGCTGCAGACCATACCTGGCAGGGTGTGCAGTTCATTGCCTCTGGCCAAAGACATGCTGACTGTGCCTGCCAGGAGTTCCATGGGCACGTGCAGGTACAGACCTTGAGGTGCTACTCTCCCCTGAAGACATATGTCCGCTGGAACCATGTCCCACCTGGGACTGGTCAGGGCCACATGCATGAGGCCTGCTGTGGTGTGGTGTGGACAGCAGCCCCTGTGATGTGCTGGGTCTGGTCCTGCCACAATGGGAGTGGCTGGGCATCCTGGCATGTCCACGTTGACCACCAGCTGCTGGTGTCTCTGACCTACATCCACACGGCCATCGCACCACTCCCACCACATGTTCTAGCACATACATACCACGGTCGAGGAGGCCAACCATCTCATCCCACTATCTATCCATGACCTCAGTATATTAACGGAAGGCACCAGCAAGTTCATGAAGGTTGCACTTACAGCTGTGAAAGCAGACCTCTACAGCCTTAGGCCCTGTCTGGTGTGCATTTCCATACATGCCTGTGCCTCCATTACTGCCTGAAACATGCTCCTGGTGATACCAGTTGTGGTACCTCTGCCAGAGGTATGATAACCTGTGGTCCTCCCACAAGCACCATGGTACATCTGCCGATGTGGTGGCCTTCTGGACATCTGGCTATGCTGACTGTGACCCGATACAGTTGGCATGGACACCACACTTTCCTGGTCATTGTCACCAAGCGCCAACTGTTCCTCTACTATGGCCACATGTGATGGGGTTTGTAGGGGCACTGTAACTGTGTGCGGGCTTGGGGTGGCTAGGAGGGTGATGACACATGTTGGCACAGTGTCGGCCTCTGACAACTCCACCTGTGTCTCACCTGTACCATCATCATTATCGGTGTCTGTTAGGACACCTACCTCAATTTGCTTGCAGGTCCACCTCGCCACCTGAGGGGAAAACAAATACACATGTTAAGAACTGCACAACATTGCATAACATACACACACTCACACACACTCACACTGACAACCACCTTACTACCTCACTTTCCCTAAGTTTACAGGCAGTCCCACAGTCAGTTACATATGTTCCCCATCCTGCATGGCACTTGCTTATATACACGCATCACTACAGCCCATTAACATATCATTCCTCTCCATGCCTTTATGTGTGGTTACAACACCTGACCTATTACTCCATCGCCGCCCTGACTTGGGTGGAGTAGGTTGTACATGGCCTCACCACTGTCACCCTGTATTACTCTGTGTATGGGCAGTAACGGTGTACAAGGCCCCTATATGGTTGGGGCTGCTACATTCACTACATATGTCACACACCAGAGCCTCATACTACAGTCTTGCTCAGTCAATGCCACATCTGCTGCACAAGCGACCCATCATGCGGACAACAGTACTACCTGGATACACTCACTGATGTGCTGTGGTAATTCTCCATTGCATTTGTAGTGCTGCATATGTGGGTAGCCGGTTACCTATCTGCTGCTGGCAATATGATGTGTATACCTGGTATGTACTGCACCTCCCAATGCATGCTCCATGCTACAGACCTTGCTATGCTATCAGCTGTCCTGTGTTCACATACCTGACAGATTGTCCTGGTGTCCCATATCTCACTCCATGTACAGCACAATCCTAAGGGGAGGTACCACCATGTGGTCAATCCCACTATCACCTTTGCGGACATGGACACCCACATACACACACACACACACACACACACACACACACACACACACACACACACACACACACACACACACACACACGTACACACACATCTGACATGCATCATCCACACTCCACTAGATTGCGCTTACGAACACAATCGAGACATGCACACACACACACACACACACACACACACACACACACACACACACACACACACACACACACACACACACACCAAACTCCTACATGTGGATTTGCACAACATTTGTACACACAGTCCTCCCATTACCCTTCTGTCAACATGCATTACATATGGTGCTCAACAGCATGCAGTGCAACTATAGTGACATCATGCTAGCGGCAGTATATGTGTGTGTGAGGCATGGGCTTTGTTGATAGGTGATGGCCCTTCCCCGTGTTAACACTGCACCCATGTACAAAGTGTTACTGTGGACCTGTTCCACACCCTGCCTTGTACTGTGCACCATACCTCGCAGGTGTAGAAACCATTGATGCATCTGTAGTACTGTGTCGGTTATGTCAGCTCCAATGCTCACAGCCCCTGTATGTTGTAGCAACTCATATCTGGGATGATATGTGAACAGCTGCCAGTTGTGGATGTCTGATGTTTGCATTATAGATCACAACATCAGCAGTCTTTTCAGGCTTGTTGGCTGTTGGTGAAGCACCCACCAAGAAGAGAAAACGCTGAGAGAAGAAAGGAGCCACTTTTGAGACTTTAAGTATTTTTCCTCTGTTTATTTGCTAAGTTTTTCTGCATAGCCACCTATTTTGAGCATTTTCTGGCTTGTTAAATTTAATTTCTGCATTAGTAACTGTATTTAGAGCACAACCTAGAGCTGTTTACTGAATTTCCTGTTTGCACTTATTTTTAAAATCTTTTTTTCTCAAAACTTGCATTTTATCTGTCTTTGGCCTAGCACTCTTGTGTGGGGTCATTTGCTGCACTGTTATAACTTGTTGATACTTGTTAACCTCTGCTATCTCTGAAAAAAACAAAAAAAAATCTTGCTTTTTCCCACTTTTCTGAGATTTTAAAAAAGTTCAGTTACAGGCTTGCTGTTCTTGAACTGTTTGTAAGTTTCTGTGAGGCCATTTTTTGCTTGGGCTAAAGGAAAGTCTCTCTGTTGATCAGTGGCAGTGAAAAACATTGAGCAGCCTGCCTGCCCCTGTGGGAGTGTTACTGACTTGAAACTGTAGTTTTATTGGCCATTTTGGGTCAATTCCAAAACTCCTTCATATTCCTCTCTTAAAACCCTATTTTGCGCGGTTTTGAGCATAGCGCAACAACGGGCAGCGCCGCCTAATTGGGTTTAAACTATTCCTGGCTCCACAAAGTCTGCTCTTCACTTTTTCCCTTAGAACTGCTCTATCTCTCAATTTAGTGTAATAATATAAAAACAAAAACCAACTTGTAAAAAACGAAAACAGTAAATCAGAAAAAAGCTGAGCGCGTTTCCCTTGCTAAAATAGCTTGGCTTCCTCAGAGATCAAGTAAAAATAATTAATTAATCAAGCTTAAATACTAGTAGGAAGTGATGTCACTGAATAGCCATTTTTAAAAACCATCACGAAAAACATATACATATATTTATAATGCACAAATTAATCCTAACAATATAAATGTTACATTCTAAGTAATCTATAATAATGGTCACATCTATGTGAAATAAAATTCATAAAACCAAAAAACAGCAATCAACATTTTATTCTATCAAACTTTCATAAAAAACTATTTAAAACATATCTAGTGACCAAGTATGTACCAATTAAAGATGTGCCAGAACTAATAATTCCTGTTATTCATGTCAAAGGGTCAACATAAATAACTTCTTAATTTTAGGACAGGTAAAATATTACAATTATCATTTAACCCGGGGGCATGGAAGGCATCCGTTCTAAACTGCCACTCTAATTCCCTCAATTCTAGCAATAATGGGAAAGGCCCCCCTCTAATCGATGGAGTAATTTGATCTATCGCCATGAAAGAAAAACTATGTCCTGGAAAATCCATTAAGTGTTTAGATAGAGCATTATTAGGATTTTCTGTTCTCATGGCGTACGTATTTATGTTGACCCTTTGACATGAATAACAGGAATTATTAGTTCTGGCACATCTTTAATTGGTACATACTTGGTCACTAGATATGTTTTAAATATAGTTTTATGAATAAGTTGATAGATATAAATGTTGATTGCTTGTTTTTTTGGTTTTATGAATTTTTATTTCACATAGATGTGTTCATTATTATAGATTACTTAGAATGTAACATTTATATTGTTAGGGGATTAATTTGTTTTGCATTATAAATATATGTATATGTTTTTCGTGATGGTTTTTAAAAATGGCTATTCAGTGACATCACTTCCTACTAGTATTTAAGCTTGATTAATTAATTTTTTTTTATGATTCTCTGAGGAAGCGCTATTTTTTTAGCAATGAAAAAAAACAATAATAAATTTTTTTTATCTGATTTTTTCTGATTTACTTGTGTGTTTGGTTGTTCTGCTCTGGAGGTCTTTTGGCTCTTGTTTTCGTTTTTTACTATCTCCATATTCTCATTCTAAGACCCTTCACTGGTCAATCAAGTCATCCTACAAGTTAGCACTATTAAACCATAACCATACACTACTTACTCTTATACTATCTACTTATCTCTCCTGTTATCCATCTTAAATTCAGTTTCCCTGTTACTCTAGCATGTCCAAAGGTCAGTCAATGGTTTCCTCTCCAGTCCAGCTGGTGAATCTGGGAATTTTGAGGCAATGTTACAACTGTCTCATGTACACGGACAACCCTCTCCTCCTCCAAACAGGTTCAAATATATGTGAGAGATGCAACTATTTAGCCAAACTGGAGGCTGAGCTCTCTCATCTCAAAACTGGTGTAACCAGTCAGGAGGAGAAGGTAACCTCACACAACACAATTCCAGTATCACATAGTCCCACCACATCAGCGAACCAAACACATAAATACACAAAACATACCGGAGGCTCTAAATAAAAATCTACCTAAGCAACAGAGACCTCCAAAGCAGACATCCAAGCAAACGCTACCTCAAAACAAAACACACACAACACATAACCCACAAAGTCAGTGTGCCAAGCAGCCACAGCCCTTAAGGCTGAATAACACACCTGATACTCTTGTTATAGGTGTCTCTATTGTCAGACACACTGACGTCCCGCTCACCAGGCTGAATAAAGAGAAGGTCACGGTGAGCTGCCTGTCAGGTGCTAGGATCCGACACATAATGCAAGCACTCAGGTCACTTCAAAGCAAATACAAATATGGCTCAGTCATTGTACATGCTGGTGTGAATGACCTGAGACGTACCTCCATGGACTACATGAAAAGAGACATAGAGGAGCTCTCTGATCATGTAGCCCAGGCTGGTATGACCCTGACCTTGAGCAGCATCTTACCCTCACCTAGAATGATGCCACAGTACAAAGACAAAATGATTGATTTTAACAATTGGCTAAAATTTTGGTGTCATTCAAAGGGGATCCAGTGTCTGTCAGCCTGGGATGACATGCTCGACAAGCCACATTGCTTCGCTAGGGACGGCTTGCACCTGTCACCACTGGGCTTTGGATATTGGCAAAGGCTCTTGCCACCCCATAGTGCCTTTTTAGGCAAGGCTCAAAAGTCAAACCCACCCCATAGACAGCACAAGGAACAAAAACTAAGGGTAATGCTGCTAAATGCCAGAAGTCTTAACCTCAAGATGCATGCACTCAAAGCTCTCCTCAGTATGGAGAACATCGATATCTGTGCAGTGACAGAAACCTGGTTCAAGGCTCCAGAGAGCACCCCAGCACTACCAGGCTATACCTCGTATCATGCTTTTCGCCCCAAAACCCAGACCGAACCACAAAGGAGGGAGTTTCCATATTTATCAAGGATATCCACACCTCCAGGTTAGTGGCATTGCAAAAGTATCGGAGACCATCCATGTGCAACTAACAGTGGGCAAGACTGCTTTTCAGTTTATAGCATCCTACAGACCACCCTCTCAAAGTCAGGTATCCCATTCAGCCTTCCTGAAAACATTGGAGAACATGAAGATTTCTCTGAACACCATTATATTGGGTGACTTCAACTACTCAAACATTGACTGGGAGCACTACTCAAGCCCCAGCACCTTAGCCCAAAGATTCCTGGAAATTATAAACTCAAATGCTATGGAACAACTAGTCACCACTCCCACAAGAGGGACAACATACTAGACCTGATCATTACCAACATGGGGACTCTATGCTCCACACCAGAAGTATATCCCTCATTGGTAAGATCAGACCATAAATTAATTTCACTGGATGTCCACATCCCGACCCCAGCCCAGAAAACCACAGTGAAAAACTTCTCAAAAGCGAACTTCTCACTTCTCAAACCGAAGTGGAATCCTTCAAGGCCCCAGGGCCAGTGGAAACTACAGACCAAACTGCAGAATCCTATATAAACGCATTCTACAGACATCGCCAGGAATGCATGGATCATGCTATCCCAAACAAAACCAAGACCCAATCATCCAAAGGCAGGCGTCCAGTCTCGTGGACCCCTGCCATAAATAAACTGTACAACAGAAGGAGGAAGCTACTACATGATAGAGCAAAATCCCTAATAGGGAAAGCATCTCTGATCAGTACTAGCAAAAAATTACGATCCCTCATACAATCCTCCAAGGCCAGCTTCAAGAGAAAAATTGCACAGGACACCAAAGACAATCATAAGGCTTTTTCAGTTATGTTAGAAACCTGGGATGCAACTCCCAGACTGGTTCTGAGTTGATTCTAAATGACAAAAATACACTAAACCCACAGACATCGCCAATATCCTGGCAGACAGGTTCAGTGCAAACTTCTCCACCTCCCAAAGAGCAAGTATCTATCCCGGCAGAGGGCTGCCTCCCAAACATCTCAGATGCTCAGGTGAAGGCTGCCTCTCCAAAGCAAAAAACACTGCTTCCATGGGACCAGATGGCATCCAGGTTGCGTCCTACATGAACTACAAGAGGAACTAATCCCTCAAATAAAACAGCTATACAATCTCAGCCTCACTACAGGATATGTGCCCACAGAATGGCGTACAGCAACAGTGGTCCCACTCCACAAAGGTGGAGCCTCTACGGACCCTGGAAACTATCGCCCCATAAGCCTGACTAGCTTAGTCTGCAAGGCTATGGAGAGGATCATCATGGAGCTCATAAACAAAGACATTGGGGACCTACAGACACTAGATCCTACCCAGTTCGGCTTTGTCAAGGGCAGATCCTGCCTTTTGAACCTGGTTGACTTCTTTGAAACAGTCACCAAAGCCATAGATGAAGGGAAGGTAGTCCACACAGCCTATCTGGACCTTGCAAAGGCATTTGACACAATACCCCACTGGCATCATAGATAAGCTATCCAGCTTAAATATAAACCCCTATGTCACAAGATGGGTTGCAAACTGGCTCAAAGACAGAACCCACAGAGTGAGAGTTGCTGGAGCCATGTCAGACTCAAACCGGTCACAAGTGGCATCCCACAGGGTTCTGTCCTGGGACCACTCTTGTTGATATATACTTTTCCGAGGTACAGGCAAAGGTGGGAGGACTATGGCTCACCAAGTTCGCAGATGACTGCAAACTGGGCGCCATAATCAACTCTCCAGCTGACACAAACATCCTTCAAAAAGGTCTCACAGAGACAGATAACTGGTGCCAGCACCATGATTTAGAGCTAAATGCCAAAAAATGTATAGTCATACCCTTTGGCAAAAACAATGTGCCCACAAATTACCACATAGGCGAAACCCATTAAGTACAGAGAAAGTTATTAGGGACCTGGGGACCCAAGTTGATAGCAATCTCTCCTTTGAAAACCACATTGCCAAAGTGGTTAGAAAGACCTTCTACATAGCCCACCTCATCACGAAGGGTTTCACATCTAGATCAAGAGAGGTAAACGTGCCCCTTTATTCATCCCTCATCAGGCCCATCATAGAATACAATGCCCCTTTTGGGATGTACCTTACCCGACACCTGCAGCAATTAGAAAGACCCCAAAAGTATCTCACCAAGAGGATCAAGGGTCTCAAACAGATGCCATATGCTGCTCGGTTAAAAACTCCAGCTCTACTCAGTTGCATACCGCCTACTTCGAGGCGATCTATGCCTGACATACAAAGCTATGTCAAATCCAGAATTAATGGACATGCTCCACCTCAGTAAATCTAAATCCCTTAGAGCCACACGCTCGAGGGACTTGAACCTCAGCACAGAAATAAATAGAACTTGCTGGAGGGACAGGTTCATAACCCAGAGGCTCCCTTCGCTCTGGAATAGAATTCCAGTTCATGTGAGGCAGAGCACCTCACTGAATCTCTTCAAGAAGAATCTCGATAAGTGGATGGGGGATCGTAGGTTTGTCCCAGGGATTACTCCTGTGTCACTATTAGACAGAGGCACAGTAAACTAAACCTTAAAAAGGGCACAGTATACTCAAATCAAGGGGTGGCGTAAGCCATACAGAATCGGGCTAGGCTTATAATTGCCCCAGGGCAGATAGCCTAGTATGAACCTATGAATCTATGAACCAGTGCATGTATGACCAGTACATGACTATTACACTGACAACCAGTGGACCTTACCATGGCTGTGAGGGGTGCCCTACACATGTCCCAGACCTCTGCATGGTTGCAAGGTCTACTCATATGCACATCCCTTGGAGTGCACACACTGCTGTCACAAGTGATGTGGGGTCAGGGTTACATCTGCAGCATTTACTTAACCTGATTGTGTGCAGCTGCAGCCATGGTGGTGTTGAGTCACACATGTCCTTACTGTAGACCGTGTGTCCTGCCACACTTCACATCCCTGTGGACACATTGCACATTGACAGGATGTTAGTTATCTTGCATGTGTTTGTTGTACCCTTCCGATACCCCAGCATGGTCTTTACTGTGATGCAGTGCATTTCACAGTAACAAAACGTGAATGTGTACAGCATGCAGTATGGGTAGGTGTGTTAGACGTGTGCATGGGATATCCCATAGCTATTACATGCCCAGTTTATCATCATGCATGAACACGAACCATACTCACCGGCTACAGCTTGCTGCTGTGGTGGTATCCTGGAGGGACCTACATAGGAGTGTGAGAAAGCTGATGTCAGTGGCCACAGCTGTGGGATTCATAAAAGGTGAGTGCAGCATTATGTTATATCAACAGTAGAATTACACAATATTACAGCTTATGCACAACTTCACCTTTCCAGTATGGAGGACATCCTTCCTGTATGTGGGCAACAGTGTTACAGATGGCAGGTTGCAGTACCTATTACAGTGAGGCTTGCAGACACAGGGCAACTACACAATCTTAAGAAGTTCCAGACCTACAGACAGAGTAAGTAGTGTTGTTATGTGCATTGTATATTGCTGGTCTTGCAGTGTTTGCGTGTACATAGTAGTTTAGGATGGAATGCAGTCTGTCTGCATAGCTCTCAACAGTGGGCCTATCCACATGATGGCCAGTGGACTGTCTGTTTGCTTTTGCCTGTGCACCACACAGGTCTTGTCCTAGATATATCCCCGGCAGTCTGTCTGTTGCATGCTATCAGTGCATGGCTACTTCCAGTTGTGTTCCTGATGTGTTATTCCTGCATAAGGGTATGTTGCAACGTATCCTGTAACACCAACAATTTGGAGGGTGTGTAACAGCAATATTACAAGTATGGCCCTGTGTTCCTGCCTATTTCCTCCACATATATGGCTGGCTTTGTCCTG